>NC_056738.1:50787788-50985800 GCF_019279795.1 Protopterus annectens | reverse complement strand
TTTTCCCATGAATGCTTGTACTCATTTAACAGAATAAGTTTACCCGAGGAATTCCCAACAGATGGATCAAATATTGGATGTCCTCTTATCTACTTTCCTTTTGTGAGGGACTGCCTTTGTCCTGCTCAGCTTGTGTGCCGCACCATTTTATTGTGGGATGCAAGATGCTTGTAGATGAACAATGTGCTATAAAACTGTACCACAAGCTAAAATGGCTAGTCTGCATAAGGAGTAAGATCTGTTTTCCTTTTGTCTGTAGAACACATTAGAGATATTGTTTGTAACGAAATGAAGAGGTTATGGGGATAAGTGATTCAGAGAGGAGTTGGCCTTTAAGAGCTAGCATCTCTTGCATCTTGTCCCAGAGACCTTGCCCTTTGATTCCCCTTGAGACTACTCCACAAGTCAGAGGTGTCTGTTGTGACTCACTGCTTTGGGGCAGGAGAGGAGACCTGGGTTCAGTGATATATGAAGTTTGTATCAAGTAATTTTATTTCTTTCACAAATTGAACTGGAGTTTGAGAAGAATTTGTGCTGATGCTGGGAGAAGTGACTTTTTAGATACTACTGTATCTTTCTCATGAGGTGTCTTGCAAGAGCTGTAATGAAAATCATGGACTCTCTGAGATGCCGAGTCCTGAAGTATTCCCTTGTAGTGTCAGAAGTCGGAATGGAAAACCCCTGGAATAAATATATTGATCTATGTATGTCCTTCTATTCTGATGTTGCAGTATTCATAAAAGTAGGGAGTTGGTGCTTGCAGCACCGTCTGCCAGTATACCGAAGTCTTAGTGTAGGAAGGAACGTGTGATGTCTGATACAAGGGCCATAAACCGACGGGTATAAAAGTGAGTTCTGCACGTACCCTCATCAGAATTCTTCTACCGCAGTGATCATCGGACGCCCCTTGCCAGTTCCACTTGTGCATTGTGTTTGTTCTTCGTGTTTCACTGTTGCAGTCATTACATTTAGGTATTCTGCTGGCAGGTTGCCCTCTGTCAGCCTGAATAACAAAGTTTTGGGTCCTGAGTCTGTTGCTGTGTCCTCTTCCATGACGTCAGATCGTCAGGGGTATAAAACATGCAGCCAACGCCATTTTATTCTATCTTTCTTGCCGCGAGGTGCCCGAAGTAGAAGCAGTTTGCAAGTGCCTGTTGGCCAACTCCTGAAATTTTCGCATTCAAATTTCAGAACCGATGTCTTCAACTAAAGCCAAGTACCCCGTTAAGGAAACTTTTTATTGCTCCTTACCAATGTCAGTAAAAGTTAATAATTGCATTACTTGTGGGAAGCAAATCAAGGATTTTCATTTGTACTGTATTCTTTGCCTAGGGCCAGATCATAACGTGCCTTGCTGTCTGTTTTGTGCTATATTTAACCAACGCACTATTAAGCGTCTGTATATTTTTGCTTCTAAATATTTTTGATCCAGATTTAATTATCCTGAAATGTCTGTTAGCAAACAGATTACAGGAGTTCACAAAAAAACGCAAAGAAAAACATAGACTGTCGAGGTCCAAAACCAACAAAACTTTTAAGCCAGTCGCCGGTTCGCTGGTACTCTGGAGCTTTCGCAGCCCTTGATACCCGCTACTTTTGAGTCGCAGGCCTCTACCGAGACCCATGTGGAGTCTGGTAATGCCGCAAGATTCTCTGAGTATTGAACCCACAGATGTCTCTTCCTTGGGTAGGTCCTGAGCCGCTGAGCAGGCACCGGCTTCTGAGGGTGTTTTCAGGCCTCAACATTTTTATATAAAACAGACGCCAGGTTGAAAAACAAGATCAAAAACATCTATGTATAAATAACTGATGCATGAGTCACGTACTCAGGGCCCTATGCCTAAAAAACAGATGAGCAAAATGGCTGAGGACTTAAATTACCTTGATCAGGGGATCCCAACCCCCCCCTGCTAAGAGGCCTAGGCAAAGCACTGATATGAATTTTCAGGTCAGGTTTCCATTTCTTCTGACTCCTCTTCTGATCAGGAATTTTCTTTTCCATCCTATGAGGATTCTGATGCAGAAGACTTCTTACCATCTGTATCTCGTCCTGAGGATTATTCTTTTGGAGAAACCTTGCATACCTTAAGGGAACATTTTCACTGGGAGAGTCAGGATTTCTCTGAATCAGAAAAGAGGCTTAGGGATTTTCTTCTTCCTCAGTATAGGCTTTTGGCAATACCTCCTGTTTTAGACATTGATGTGTTTTCGGAATCAAGCATGGCTCCTGATTCTCTTCCTCCGGCTCCTAGTAAGCTAGACAGATATTACAGGGTTCCTGACTCGCACACATTTTTAGGGTCCCAAAGGTGTAAAGGCCTCTACAGCCAAAAATTCTACCCCCTCTGGTAGAGATTCCAGGGTGCTGGATATATAGATGGGGGCTGGATAGATAGATGGGGAACGAAGGTTGCAACCTTTACAATTAGGGCCTTAAACTGCCAGTTTCATATGCTTAAATATCAACAGCATGTTATGGGCTTATTGAGAAAGAAAATTATGTTGATTTCTGATTGTGTAGAAAATAAAGGATTACAGGAATTCTTGTATTCAGCAGAACATGTTGGAAAGAATATATCTGAAGTAGTTAACTTCATTTGCTCAGCAACCTGTGGGGCATCTGATCCGATTCGGTTCAGAGCCGGCAGCTTTCCAAGTTAAAAGATCCCGAGCTCCAAGCTCCTCCCCATACCCATAATGCCCTGCCATCTCCCTCTAACCCTCAGATCTCGTTTGCCGCAGCTTCTTTAATCTTCTCAGAACGAGCTCCGAGCGTAGTACTGTGAGTTTAGCTTTTAAATCTTAATTTTCTGTCAAACTTTCTCTAACTGTGTGTGAACTCCCTCTTATCTTTCTAGCCTTTTTGGGTAGTTTCTTAAACTTATTTGGTTAAGTTAGATTTATTCCCCTCCCCCCTCTGTGTGAAGGTGTGGGCTTGTGGGCCTACTTTTCTTTTCTATAATGGCTGAAGGCCCTAAAGCTTTTTTCTCTAAATGTACCGAGTGTATCCATAAGCTGTCCCCAGCGGATGGCCACACTCTGTGCATCCTGTGCTTGGGGGTTGATCACCTCTGCTCGGGCTGCACTATTTTTGCAGCCTTCAACCCCAGGCTTTGAAAGATAGGAGGTCGAAGCTTATTCTCGTGGGCCTTTTGCCCCTGTGGCTGCCCCACCTGCCACTCCTGATCCCCTGGCCGGGACTCAACCTCCCTTGCTGGCCCAGGAGGAAAGGGACGGCAGAAAGGACAAAAAGGATAGAGGGATAGAGAGAGAAAGGCATCGCAGCCACAAGAGGCGGTCCGAGTAGACCCCTTTGGCACTGCCGTCCTAACAGCTTGCCTCTCCCCTTAAGGTCTCTGGGCCTTCCCCCTCCTGGCTCCATTCTCCATGTTTCTCCCCGGAGCTGGAGGAGGAGACCCGTTCACCTTCGATGTCTTCTAGGCAGCCTTGCTGTCTGGCTTCGGTGGCCTCATCTAAATCTACCAGAAATTTTTCGGACATGGACCGGATGATGCGTCGAATTCTCCAGGCCCAGATGCAGATGGGAGTGCTCTTGCCCGGGGGGCGGCTCAACACCTTTTTTTTATCCCCCATTGCTCATTCTCCGACCTGCTATTGGGGTTCGGAGCTGTCTGATCAGACTAGCTTCGGAGCAGAGGTAGGGTCGGCGCAGACGGCGTTTCCTACTTTGGCGCTGACTGTACCCTCTAGTCTGTCGGATCTGTTCTCTCTGGGCCGTGAGCTGAGCATCTTCTCCGGAGGGGTCAGCGGGACTTCGGCTCCGTTAAGGTCGGGGCACACTACCCTTTCGGATCTGATCGGGTCATCTTTGGCTCCGGTCTGCACTTCTGATCCGAGAGGACTGCTTTCGGATCCAAGGAAAAGCAGTTCCCCCTCGGCATTCAACGTCGTGGAGAGGGTCCTTTTGAGGGATTCGAGGCCCCAGGCTCTTGCTACGGATCCACCCGCCATTCCCATTCTGACAGGCCTGTTTTCCATCATCCGGCACCAGGGACAGCCTGTGCCTACGTCCCAGATTGTTCCCGTAGAGGAACAGGACATTGTTGGTGAGGCCTCTTCAGACAGCCCCCCCCCGAGGAGGTCCCTCACAAACGAAAGTGCAAGAGTAGGCACTTGGACTCGCCCGAGTCCCTCGCGGCAGACCCAGACTTAGAGGAAGGGGAAGGTTCCCCAAGGTCACCCCCCCCCCCGAAGAAGTCTCCTTTGGAGACATTATGGAAATGTTACGCATTAGAGGGGGGTGGTTTGCCCAAAAACCTTCCTCGCATGAGTCTGTGTTTCTGGATGGGTTTGACGCAGGCCCATCTACCTCTTGGGTGTCCCCTCCCGCCGACCCCCTGGTAGACATTATAACTACCAGGGCATGGAAGGAGCCGGACACTGTTGAGCCAATACCCAAGAGACCGGACAGGATCCTCAGCCCTCCCACGGACAGGACAGTTTGGAGCAAGGGTGCCCCAGTGGATGGCCATGGTGGTGGCGGCTGCCACTAAAAAGGAATTGGCACAGGAGAGTTCCTCGGTGCATCCTCCAGACAAGGAGTCTCGGATGATGGACCACTTGGGAAAGCGGATGTTCTCTTCAGCAACCTTGTCTGTAAGGTCACTGAATTATATGGTACATGTGATTCGGCTCCAGCGGGACTTGATTATAGAGTACGCTGGGTCACCCCCAGAGTCCATGTCTGCTGAGGACAAGCAGACCTTCTCTGCTCGAATGGCCACTGTCAAGTCAATCACCAACACATGTATTCGGCTTCTCTCTCATGCTACGGAGGGAGCGGCTAGAGCTAGTGGAACGGGTGTCTTGCGTAGACAGGCCTGGCTCTGTCTCTGATTTTTGTGGAACCTTTCAAGGTGTCCTTCGCGAATTCCTCTTTTGACGGTTCTACGCTTTTCGGCAAAACCGTCCGCGATGACCTTCTCCAGAGCGAGGAAGAAGTCTGCCGTCGGGATCTGCTTCTCGGCTCCTCAGAGGTCCTACTCCAGGAACCATAGAGGACCAAAGAAGATGTGGTTCCGGAAAGCTCAACAATCTCGTTTCGCTCCGGATAACTCCTCTTTCAGAGGCAGAGGAGGACAGGGTGGACGCTGGCCCAGAGGCAGAGGGGGTCAGAAGAATTTTGGGTCGAGAGAACTTTTTTCTGTTCGACCGCTCAGCAGCCCTGAGGGGTTGCCCGACTGGTCTTCTCTGGAGGCAGTCGGGGGGGGGGGCACTTCTCGGAACACCTAGCAAATTGGGAGTCCATTACGACAGATCGCTGGGTGCTCCGAATCCTATCCAGAGGCTATTCAATTCCTTTCCTATCTTACCCTCCCCGATCAACAAGACTCTCCGATATTCTACGCGATCAGAGGGAGGAAGCAGCATCAGAAATTTGAGGTCTGCTATGAAAGAGCTATCCAGCGTGCCCCCCCCCCCGAGCAATCTGGATCAGGCTTTTACTCCAGGTTCTTTTTGGTGCCAAAAAAGACTGGGGACTTGCGACCCATTCTCGACCTGTCCACACTGAACCTGTCAGTCGCCAAAGAAAAATTCCGGATGGTCACTATTCAATCCATTCTCCCACTCACTTGCAGGAGAACGACTGGATGTGCTTGATAGGCCTCAAGGATGCGTACTACCACATTCTTATGGGCAGACTATCCAGAAGGTTCCTCCGCTTTCGGCTGGGAGCCATCCACTATTAGTTCAGGGTCCTACCCTTCGGTCTCACCACAGCCCCCAGGGTGTTCACCAAGGTCATGGCAGTTGTAGGGGCCCACCTGAGGCTTCAGGGAATACATGTCTTTCCGTAACTGGACTGGCTCCTAACCGCCCCCACCAGGCTTCAACTCTGCTCAGGCAGGGGCTACTTGCACCTAGCCCGCCACCTAGGGATCATAATCAACTACAAGAAATCCTCCCTTCAACCTACTCAAATTTTAGAATTAATTGGGCCAGGATAGACACTACACAATCCAGTGTCTTTCTGACAGCGGACAGACTTCGCAGTCTAAGCCTTCATGTTCTAGACCTCTTCAAATCGTCAGCTCCTCCAGTGGAACTAGTCCTGAGGGCCTTGGGATCCATGGCAGCGGCCATCAATCTGTCACCTTTCGCTCACTGAAGATGAGAATCCTTCAATGGACATTACAAGTTCAATGGTCCATTCTTTTTCACCCCGTCTACACCTATTGCCCTCAGCAGGATTTGCAGGGAGTCACTTCTTTGGTGGCTCTGCTCCAGAGATCTCCGAGAAGGCCGCCCCTTCGTTATACCCCCTCCCCAAGTCAGAGTGACCACGGACACATCTCTCCTCAGGTGGGGGGGCATTGCATGGGCAGATCGTCCAAGGCACGTGGACTTTTCATGGAGACCTCACTGCATCTCAATGTTCTGGAGATGAGTGCGGTGCTTCTAGCGTTGCAGGCTCTCGATCCCCTTCTTCCTCCAGGAACTATTGCAATTCAAACAGACAGCATGTCGGTAGTCTGATACATAAACAGGGGGGAACCAGATCCTATCCACTTTGCAGGGAGGCAATGAGAGTATGGGACTGGGCGATATCCACCAACTGCTTTCTCATAGCAACGCACATTCCGGGTCGGTCAAACATCTTGGTGGACAGGTTGAGTCCGAACGATCCTCTCACCTTACGAGTAGTCTCTGAACCCAGCAGTAGCGAAACAAATCTTCCTCGAATGGGGTCAGCTTTGCTGCGATCTCTTCGCTTCACCTTCGAACACAAAGTGCAGCGAGTTCTTTGCTCAGATTCCCCCACCAGGGGAAGCCCCCAGAGACGCTCTAGTTCATGTTTGGCCATCCGGTCTTCTGTACGCTTATCCTCCTCTTCCATTGATGACAAAATTCTTGCAGAAAGCTCGTCGGTTGGGGAGCAGAGTTATCCTCGTAAGCCCCATTCTGGCCTCGTCAAACCTGGTTCCCTTACCTGCGGTCTCATCTAGTACATCCTCCCTGGATCTTGGATCCCAATCCGGATCTGATCTCTCATCCTTTAGGATTGAAGACCCCCAACCTGGACTACCTCAAGCTCTCTGCTTGGTTGATCCAGTTCCCTTAATGGCTAGGACTCCAGGTATATTTTCCTCAGTTAAGGCCATCTTGGTGGCCGCCCATAAACCATCTACCAGGAAAATCTACAAGAGTAAATGGAAACGTTTCTCTGTCTGGGTGGAGCACAGGAACTTGGACTCCTTCATGGCTCCTATCCCAGCAGTTCTAGATTTTCTTTCCCATACCTTTGATCTAGGAGCTAGTGCTTCTACTATTAAAGTTCACTTGGCAGCTATTTCCCACTACCACGTTGGAAACAGTTCAGGGCCCCTAGAGTCCTCCAAGATATGCAAAACATTCATGAAAGGAACCTTTTTGTTAAGACCCCCTGTTAAAGATGCAGTGCCTCCATGGGATCTTACCCTAGTTCTTCAAGCTCTGACTGGGCCTCCTTTTGAACCCGTGGCTTCAGTCGACTTAAAATATTTATCTTGGAAGACTGTCTTCCTGATTGCCATTACCTCTGCTAGAAGGATATCGGAGCTTCACACTCTTTGCAGTAAGCCTCCATACATCATCTTTCATAAAGGCAGGGTCTCCCTCAGGACTAATCACTCTTTTCTGCCCAAAGTGGCTTTAGAAGCCAATATCAACCAGTCCATTAATCTACCTGTCTTTCCAAATTTCCAAAATAAAGGAGAATACAGACTTCATTGTCTGGATGTTCACAGACAGTTACGTTTTTACTTAAACAGAACAGCAGATCTTCGAAAATCTGATCAACTTTTTGTTTCCTTTGCAAAATCCTGTCTGGGGAAACCAGTCACCAAAGTAACTTTAGCTAGATGGATTTCCCAGTGCTTTCTCCTATCATACTAAAGTTCTGGTCGTCCTGAGCCCCTGAGAGTGCGAGCTCATTTTACTGATCTATGGCTACTTCTGCTGCTTTCTGGTAAAGGGTTTCTTTGGGTGACATTTGCTCAGCAGCTACTTCGGCTTCCCCTCATACCTTTATTACACACTATAAATTGGATTCAATATCCAGAAGACGTGCATCGTTTGGCTCCGCAGTGCTCCGGAATATCCTTCCATAAGGGCTTCCCACGTGCTGGTAGCTGGGGACTCTGTCCCACAGGTTGCTGAGCAAATGAAGTTAACTACTTCAGATAAAGAAGTTATGTACTCACCATAGCGTTCCATCTGAGTAGGTAACTTAATTTGTCTGCAACCGACCCTCCCTCCATCCCCTGGACCCTTCGTTCGTTATCAAAGGATCAGGATATGTCCTTGTTCAGTTGACATCACTGGAACGTATTGTAATCCTTTCCTAGGTTATGGAATTTCCTATTGCCTTTTTTCTGGCAAACTCGATCTGAGGGTTGGAGGGAGATGGCAGGGCATTATGGGTAGGGGCAGGAGCTTGGAGATCAGATCTTTTAGCTTGGAAAGCTGCCGGCTCAGATCTGCTACCCCACAGATTGCAGACAAATGAAGTTACCTACTCAGATGGAATGTTATGGTGAGTACATAACTTTTTTTTTGCAATGTGGTTTTGATTCCTTGGAGGCCTCTTGCAGGGCCACAGTTAGTGAATCTATGATTAGAAGGCATGCCTGGCTCAAGGAGCAATAGATGCCTGATCATGTTAAAGCTAATTTGTTGGATGCCCCCTTGCAGCATGATACTCTGTTTGGTAATAAGGCAGAAGAGGTTTTAAAGAAAATGGAAGACAAAGCTAAATCCATGCAAATTGTAAAAGATTTCTTACAAGTGCAGCCACCCAGTTTCAGTAGACACTGGCCTACTAAAAATTGGTTCTTTCCTGTGTCCAACAGAGCCTCTCAAGGAAAATCCAGGTGATCAAAAAGCTCTTGATACCAATCACAGGGTTTTTACAGGTCAAAGCATGGGGTGCCTCCACCTCCAAATCTGGAGGAAACAACGTGCAACCCTACAGTAAGAAGTCTCAATGACTTCCCTCTACCTTCACCAAACACTTATCATTTGGCAGCCCCCTTGGGGGGGAAATTAGCGCTTCATGCTCAAAATTGGCAGTTAATTACCCAGGACAGGTGGGTATTAAACATAGTATCCTAGGGGTACAGATTTCATTTCCATACTTTGCCAATTCCAAACGGTTGGCCAGATCTGCCACAGAATCAATGGGCAGAGGCTCGGAAACAAGTTATGTCCCTCATGGATATGGGGGCTATTTAGCCAGTACCAGAAAAGGAAAACGGACAAGGTTTTCATTCAAGACTTTTCCTGGTACCCAGAAAAGACCATGCTTGGCGTCCAATACTGGACTATTTTGAACACGTTCCTGGACATTCCAAAATGCTGACCTTACAACAGCTACTGCCTATGCTGGGGAGAACCACTTGCCTAGTGACTCTAGACTTGAGGCGTACCTTCATATCCCAATAAGGGAATCGTGCAGAAGATACCTCCGCTTCAAAGCAGGTTTTTTGCATTACCAATTCTCTGCACTGCCCTTTGGCTCATCTACTGCACCCAGGGTCTTTACACAGTGCCTGGCACCAGTAATTGCATTCTGCAGACAAAGAAACATACAAATATATCCTTATCTGGACGACTCTCTCATTCAAGCGGAGGACAAGGACATTCTTCAACATCTGGCATTTTGTAAAAGGGCTTCTAACATGCCTAGGGTACACAATAAACGAAAATAAATCACAACTGGTACCCTTTCAAATTATATTCCTGGGTGCAAGCTTGAATACAAATGCCCAGATGGCTTACCTTACACCAGACAAACAAAGGCAATTCACAACATACTTCAAACAAATGGCAACAAAAACCCAGTTATCTGCAAGACAAATTCTTCAGGCTTTGGGGTTCATGGCATCCTGCATTCTACTAATTCCATATGCGATACTGCATATGAGGAAACTTCAGTGGTACCTAAAAAGTTTATGGAGTCAACATTGTCAGTCTGAAAACAATGATTCCTCTCCTTCCCTGCCTACAACAGGAATTTCATTGGTGGGCAGAGACATGTCACCAAAACAAGGGACTGTCATTCACTCTACCCCCTGCCACCCAAACCCTAACTACAGACTCCTCAGACTATGCTTGGGGGGCCCACCTGGTGGGGAGATGCATTCAGGACAAATGGAGCCCAAAACAAATGCATCTGCATATCAACCAGGAGATGCTAGCTGTTCAGAATGCTCTGACAGCTTTCAAGGACTTACTTCATCCAAGACAACTACTGATAAAGACTCACAACACCACTGTTATGTGGTACATAAACAAGCAGGGGGGTACACAGTCCTAACCCCTTTGCAGACTAGCCATAGAATTGTGGAACACATTTTTGACTTACCAAATACATCTGCAAGCTCAATTCCTGCCAGGAAAACAAAATACTCTGGCAGACGACCTAAGCAGAAACCTTATGCACCCGCACGAGTGGAAACTGGATCCACAAATCTTCAGCATGTTAACACAGAAATGGGGGAGACCAGACAGATCTATTTGCCTCTCCCCAAAATTATCATCTGGACAAATCTGCACAAGGACTTATCACAGACGAGCATGGAAAGTGGATGCCCTATCCTTCAGTTGGAAAAACCTATCAGTCTATGCATTCCCCCCTCTGCCTCTTCTCTCCAAGGCCTTATTAAAGGTCTGACAGGAAAAACCAAAGACGATCCTAATTGATCCGGACTGGCCTTGCCAGCACTGGTACCCAGTTCTAATGAATATGTTTCGACTCCCTCCTTGGTACTTACCTCAAATACCTCATCTACTGTCTCAGCAGAACAATCAAATTCTGCACACACTGCTCCAAACTCTGAACCTTGCAGCATGGCTGATCATTTAATTATTCAAACACCTCTCAGTAAATCTGTGATGGATGTCATTTTGGAAGCCAGAAGGCCAATGAGAGATTCTGTGCTTGGAACCAAACAGAAGGAACGGAAACAGCAAGGCGCCTAATAGCCCTCAGATTTTACAATATTTGACTGAGATGCTTGACAAGGGCCTATCTTTTTCTTCAATAAAAATCCATGCCTCTGCCATTTTGGCTCATTACAACACGCAGCCTCCTCTCTTTTCTCACCCTCTGCTTAAACAGTGTCTTGGAGGGGCCAGAAATTTAAGGCCTCCCAGATCATCACCAACTCCTGCATGGGACCTCAATTTTGTGCTGGAAAAACTCACCCTGCCTCCCTTTGAACCAGCCGCTACTGCGGATTTAAACTTTTTATCTTGGAAAACAGCTTTCCTCTTGGCAATCACTTCAGCAAGAAAAGTTTCAGAGCTACAGGCTTTTATGGCTGTGGAGCCTTTTATTACATTTTACCCGGAGAGGGTGTCCCTCGGGACCAATCCTTCTTCTATGCCTAAGGTGGTATCCAGTGTGGCCCTTAATCAAACAATCCATTTGCCAATATTTTACCCAAGTCCGCAGAATAAGGGGTAGCTGATTCTGCATTCATTGGACATACACAGACCACTAAGATTCTACTTAAACAGGACCAAATCTCTAAGAAAATCTGAGCACCTACTGGTGGCATTTGCACCAGGATCAGAGGGGAAGGCTATATCAAAGCAGACTATTTCTAAGTGGATAAGTCACTGCGTTCTTTTCTGCTACTTGCACAGTGGTAAACCTGTGCCCAAGGGGATCTGGTCACATTCCACCAGGGCTGCCTCTACCTTCAGCCAGTGCCACAAGAGGAGGGACAAGGATTTTACTCAAGACTTTTCTTAGTACCAAGAAAGGACAAAGCATGGAGACCAATTCTGGACCTGTCTAGTCTAAATACTTTTCTGGACGGTCCGAAATTCAAAATGTTGACTCTGCAGCAGCTTCTGCCCGTGCTGGGCAAGAAGGCTTGGCTTGTAACTTTGGACCTCAGAGGGCATACCTGCATGTCCCAATCAGACAATCTTGCAGAAGATACCTCAGATTCATAGCTGGCTCAATGCACTACCAGTTCTCTGCACTGCTCTTTGGCTTATCTACTGTGCCCAGGGTCTTCACAAAATGCCTGGCACCCGTAATTGCATTTTGCAGACAGAGGAATTCAAATATATCCCTACTTAGACTGCCTTATATTCAAGCAGAGACCAAAGACATTCTACTAAAGCATCTGGCGTTTGTAAAAAGATTACTAATTTGCCTAGGGTACATGGTAAACGAAAAGAAATCAAAACTAGTACCCTCTCAAGGGATAATATTCCTGGGTCCAAGCTTAAATACAACTGCCCAGATGGCTTATCTCACGCCAGACAAAGGCAACTGACTTCTTACTTCGAAAGCATGGCAACAAAGATGCAGTTATCTGCAAGAAAAATTCTGCAGGCTCTGGGCTACATGGTCTTCTGCATTCTGCTAATTCCATATGCAAGACTGCATATGAGGATACTACAATGGTATCTTAAGTGTTTGGACTCAACATTGCCACAGCCTGGAATCATTAATTTCACTCATTCCCTGCCTGCAACAGGAGTTTAGATGGTGGGTACTTCATCCAGGACAGCTGCTGATAAGACAGTCATGTGGTACATAAGCAGGGGGGCACACATTCCTACCCCCTCTGCAGACGAGCCATGATTTTGTGGAACACAGCATTGACCTACCAAGTACACCTGCAAGCACAATTCCTGCCAGCAAAAAACAAATGCTCTGGCAGACGAACTAAGCAGAAACCTCATGGATCCTCATGAGTCGAAACTAGATTCACAAATCTTCAGCATGATAACAAGGAAATGGGGATGCCCAGACATCTTTTTGCCTCCCCTCACAACTGCCAACTTCAGAGATTCTGCACAAGGGCTCATCACAAATGAGCATGGAAAGTGGATGCCTTGTCATTCAGCTGGAACAACCTTACAGTATATGCCTTTCCTCCACTGCCTCTCCTCCCCAAGGTACTCCTAAAGTTCAGACGAGAAGCCACAAATGATACTGATTGCCCCAGATTGAAAACTCCAACACTGGTCCCCAATCCTAAGAAGCTTGTCCCAAGGCCCAGCCTGGACATTGCCTCAAATTCCTCATTTACTGACTCAACAGAACAATCCGTTCCTGCACAGCCAACTCAGAACCCTAAATCTAGCTGCATGGCTGATAGTGTAACCATTCAGAATACACCTCTCTCTAAAGCGGTTATGGATGTTATTTTGGAGGCCAGAAGGCCCAGTACCAGAAAATCTTTTGCAGAAAAATGGAAGAGATTCTGTGCTTGGAACCAGGCACAAGGAATTGACACGCTTGTTCCAAATATTCCTCAGATTTTACAATATCTAACTGAGATGCTGGGCAAAGGCCTATCCTTATCAATTAAAATCCATGCCTCTGCCATTTCAGCTCGTTACAATACAGACCCACCTATTTTTTCACATCCATTGCTTAGGCAGTTCCTCAGGGGTGCCAAAAACATAAGACCTCCAAGGAGAGCACCAATACCTGCATGGGACCTCAATTTTGTCTTGGAAAAACTCGCACTGCCTCCTTTCGAGCCAGCCAATACAGCTGAGATAAAATTCTTACCATGGAAAACGGCTCTGCTCCTAGCAATAACTTCAGCAAGAAGAGTCTCAGAGTTACAGGCATTAAATGGCTGTGGAACCTTTTATTATCTTCCATCCGGACAGGGTTTCTCTAAGGACAAACCCAACATTAATGCCTAAGGTAGTGTCCAGTGTGGCTCTTAACCAAACCATCCATTTGCCTACGTTTTACCCAAACCCACAGAATAAAGGGGAGAGACTTCTGCATTCTTTGGACATACACGGCTACGCTTCTACTTGGACAAAACTAAAGCTTTCAGAAAGACTGAGCAACTTTTAGTGGCATATGCTGCAGGATCACAAGGAAAGGCTATCTCAAAGCAGACTATTTCAAAATGGATAGGACACTGCATTCATTTCTGCTATTCACAACATGGCAAATCAGTGCCTAAAGGCATTAGACCACATTCTACCAGGGTAGCAGCCACCTCAGCAGCATTCCTCAGAGGAGTACTAACCAAGGATATTTTGGAGGCTGCAACTTGGACTTCAGTGCACACTTTTTCTAAGCACTACCACTTACCTCTTTACTCTAAATGCAGAGCAGTCTTTGCCACTGCACATGTCCTTCAAGGATGCATCTGCAGTCATAACATATGGGTTGTCCTGCCTCAGGCAGCCCTTCGGTCGGCCGGATTCCAAAGTCTGGGTCTGGCCTCGGCTGATGTTGCATCTTCCCCGACGTCAGAGCTGCTGGTGTATAAAGGCATCAGCCGACGCCATTTTCCTCCGTCTTTCTTGCCGCGTGGTGCCCGAAGCAGAAGCTGTTCGCAAGTGCCGGTCGGTCAGATCCAGAGATTCAGCTACCGAAGACTTCTAAAAAGCTAAGTACCCCGTTGGGGACTCTTTCTTGCCTCAGCCGATGTCAGACAAAGTAAATAATTGTTTAACTTGTGGGAAACAAATACCTCATAAGGATTTCAATTCCTACTGCCTTCCTTGCTTAGGCCCAGACCACAACGTTTCAGCTTGTTTAGCCTGTGCCTCCTTCAACCGATGGACTCTTAGACGTCGGTCTGAGTTTGCAGAAGAGTTTTTTGGATCCGCTTTTGCATATAAAATGCCGTCGGAGACTCCGACTACACATTTAGCCAAAAAACACAAGGAAAAGGACCGACACTTGCGGCCCGCGGTTTCGGCTGAAACCACGGTTAGGCCTATCGCGAGTGTCTCTGTTTCGGCTGAAACCGAGGCCTCGGTTCTACCTTCTGCCGAAATCATACCTCCGACAACCGAGGCCAGCAAGGCCCCGGCCGAGTCGGCTACAGAAATCCCTTCCGAAGAAGCAAGCGCACAAGAATTGTCCAACACCATTCCTTTGGACATTTCCACTCCTGCATGTGGGGCAGCTAGGCCCCCTGCTTCTATGTCTATTAAGGCTTTCTCCAGGGCTAAAGCAGCTAAAATTACAAAAGCTTTACCTGCAAAATCAACTTCTCAAGAGACCTTCCTCCAGTTCCCAGATTCTCAGTCTTGCTGAGGACCTTGTATCTCTGATTAGGGGTTCCCAACCTCACCCAGACAGGGCCTCCCAACCTCCTCCTGACAAAAGGCCCAGGACTGAACCCCCTGAACATCTCTCCTCTGACTACTCCTCGGATGGATCTGATTTGTCAGACCATCAGGAAGGGCCATACTCACCTTATGAGGATTCTGATGCAGAAGACTCTATCCCTTCTGCTTCCCCTCCAGAGGAATTTTCCTTTGGGGAAACTTTGCACTCTGAGGGAACACTTTCAATGGCAGGGTCAGGATTTCTCTGATTCTAGAAAAAGACTAAGGACTTTCTTACACTTGCCACAGCATAGGCCTTTAGCCATACCACCTGTGCTAACTGTAGTTGATGATGCATGTAATGATGTCAGCTCTGCCCCTGACTCACTTCTCCCGGCCCCTGCCAAACCTGACAGATACTGCAGGGTTCCGGATTCCCACTTCCACTTGTATAACGCCCATGCTGCAGACCTAGAAACTATTTCTCAGGGCCCGAAAGGTGTTGCAGCTGCCACTGCCAAAAACCCACTACCCTCTGAAAGGGAGTCAAGAGCATTAGAGAGATGGGGAAAAAAGGTTTACACATCTGCTACTCTTTCTGCCAGGGCTTTAAACTGTCAATTCCATATGATACAGTACCAGGAATATTGTTAGATCAGCTGAATAAAAAGCTTTCTTCTCCTGAACCTTTAGACCGTAAGGCCCTTCAGGATTTGGTACACAATTCTCAGCAGGTCAGTAATCATTTCTTAAAATGTGGCTATGATGCACTGGAAGCTTCATTTAGATCAGCTATGACTGGGGCAGTAATTCGTAGACATGCCTGGCTAAAAGAGCAATCCTTGCCGGACCATGTCAAGCCTAAACTCCTAGATGCTCCAATTGAGAAACAAAGTTTATTTGGCTCCCCTGCACAGGAGATTCTAAAGAAAGTGGAAGAAAAAGCAAAATCTGTGCAAACAGTTAAGGATTTTCTGCAGGTCCAACCTCCGAGGTTTAGCAGAAACTGGCCTTCAAAGAATTGGTCCTTTCCAGACACCTCCAAAGCACAGAGGGGCAGGAATAGACGCCCAAGAGGCAGAGGTCAATCAAAGGGTGCCTACAGGGGTCGCCAGTGGCAACCTGCCAACCAGAGGAGTACTGCCACAGCTGCAACTACAACCACTTCCACAGGACAAACACAATGACTTGACTCTGATTCCGCCTACAAGGGAACAACTGGAAGCACCCTTGGGTGGAAAATTGGCTTTATTCTCAAAAAACTGGCATTGCATTACAAAAGACAAATGGACATTGCAAACAATAGACAAAGGATACAGGTTTCATTTTCACACTTTACCAAGAAGGAGCGGAATGCCAAACCTTCCACCAAACCAGAAGCCAGAGGCTTTAAGGCAAATCAACAATTTACTTCAGATCAAAGCAATAGAAAGGGTACCATCTATGGAACAAGGTCAAGGGTTTTACTCCAGACTATTCCTTGTACCAAGAAAAGAAACCCAATGGAGGCCTATTCTCGACTTGTCCGCACTAAACACATATGTCATTGTGCCAAAATTCAAAATGCTGACCCTACAGCAACTTCTTCCCATGTTGGGCAAGGAGTCTTGGCTGGTGACTCTAGATTTCAAGGAGGCATACCTGCACGTCCCTATACGACCAGATTGCAGAAGACACCTCAGATTTCTTGCAGGATCAGAGCATTATCAATTCTCAGCATTGCCCTTTGGCTTATCTACTGCGCCCAGAGTATTCACGAAATGCCTGGCATCAGTAATTGCACATTGCAGGCTTCAGGGAATTCAAATCTACCCATACCTGGACGACTGCCTAATACAAGCGGAGAACAGGACAAGACTTATAAAGGATTTGGCCTATGTCATACACCTGTTACAGGCCTTGGGATACACAGTCAACATCCAGAAGTCAAGACTAGTGCCATCCCAAAGGATAACCTTTTGGGTGCGGATCTGGACACAATAACTCAGATGGCTTTTCTCACAGAAGAAAAACAAAAGCAACTCCCAGTCTACTTCATGGCTTTGACAACACAAACTCAGCTCACTGCAAGGAAAGTCCTGCAGGCCCTGGGTTACATGGCATCTTGCATAATCTTGATCCCACATGCCAGGCTGCATATGAGGAAATTACAATGGTACCTAAGGAATGTATGGTCTCAACACAGGCACAGTCTAGAAACCATGATTCCAATCATTCCATGCCTGAAAAAGGAATTCCTGTGGTGGGCTCAGGCCTGCCAGTCCAACAGAAGGTTGCCTTTCAACAAACCACAACCAAGGCAGACCATCACCACGGACGCCTCAGACCTAGGATGGGGAGCACACATGGAAGACAAGTGCATCCAAGGCCTATGGACTCAAGACCAGCTGAATTTGCACATAAACCTAAAGGAGATGCTGGCAGTGAAGCATGCAATCGAGGCATTCAAATCATTCCTCCAGCAAGGTCATCTGCTGATAAGGACAGACAATACCACAGTCATGTGGTACATAAACAAACAGGGAGGCACGCATTCCTACCCTCTATGCCGGATGGCAATGGATCTGTGGAACCTAGCCCTGAATCTCAACATCCAACTGCAGGCCAAATTGTACCAGGAAAGAGAATTCACTAGCAGACAGCTTAAGCAGAACTACCACGGATGCTCACGAATGGATGCTGCATCCAGACATCTTCAAAATCATAACAAACAAATGGGGAATGCCAGAGATAGACCTGTTCACCTCCCCGCTCAACAACCAACTAAGGAAATTCTGCTCAAGAGTATACCACCCACAAGCCTGGAAGGTGGACTCCCTCTCTTTCAACTGGAATGCCCTAACAGTGTATGCTTTTCCACCACTCCCATTGATGTACAGAGTACTACTGAAGATCAGAGAGGAACAGCCAAAGGTGATACTGATAGCTCCAGACTGGCCAAGGCAGCACTGGTATCCGCTACTGAGAAGCATGTCTCGGACGAACTCATGGCCTCTACCACTATGGCCTCTACTTCTAATGCAGAACAACTTCAAGACACTGCATTCAAACTTGAAAACACTGCAGCTGACTGCCTGGAAAATTGCCTAAAACAAAACCAAACTGTCTTATCTCAGAGGGTCAAGGACATAATCCTGGAGGCTCGTAGACCCTCCACAAGAAAGACATACTCAGCTAAATGGAAGAGATTCCTCATTTGGAGCGCTTCAAAGGGTATAAATGTCACATTGGCAAACCTAGCACACATCCTAGAATACTTAGCAGAACTGTTCCACAATGGCCTGTCCTATTCCTCTAAGATTCATGCTTCAGCAATTTCAGCAGAATACAACATGGATCCTCCTATCTTCTCTCACCCTCTCTTCAGACAATTTTTAAGAGGGATCAAAAATGTAAAACCCCCAAGAAAACCACATCTTCCTGCATGGGATCTCAATTTTGTGCTGGAAAAATTAACACTACCCCCTTTTGAACCAGCAGCATCAGCAGACTTACAGTTCTTATCTTGGAAAACTGCTTTCCTTCTAGCAATCACTTCAGCAAGAAGAGTATCCGAGTTACAGGCACTGATGGCAGTGCAGCCTTTCCTTATTTTTCACCAGGACAGAGCGTCTCTGAGAACCAATCCTACTTTCATGCCAAAGGTGGTATCCAGGGTATCCTTGAACCAAGCTATTCATTTGCCTACGTTCTTCCCTAACCCACAGAACAGGGGGGAAAAACTACTGCACACCTTGGATGTACACAGACAACTACGCTACTATCTGGACAGAACTAAAACCAGCAGAAAAACTGACCAACTTCTGGTAGCATATGCAACTGGAGTGCTAAGAAAAGCAATTTCCAAACAGACAATCTCTAAATGGATAGGAAATTGCATTAGTTTCTGCTACTCTTTTCATGGAAAGACAGCTCCTGAAAATATCAGGCCTCACTCCACAAGAGCCACAGCCACCACTACAGCTTTCCTACGAGGGGTGGCTACCAATGACATTTTAGAAGCTGCTACTTGGAGCTCCGTGCATACATTTGCCAAGCATTGCAATCTACCTTTATACTCCAGATCCAGAGCAGGTTTTGCAACTGCAGATTTACAGGGGATCATAACTACACCATCCTTATCTTAGTACCTCCTCCCCCAGTTTGGCTATGGTATTCTACCCATATGTTATGACTGCAGATGCATCCTTGAAGGACATAGTACAGTTTTGTACCTACCATAAATGTAGATGTCCGATAGGTATGCATCTGCAGTCAGGATTACCCACCCGCCTTCCCCTCTGTGGTATTCCTAGGGTGCTCACCCCTCTTTCAGCTAGCTGTGGCAATCTATTATGGTGTATTTGTTTGTATGTATGTATATATATATATATATATATATATATATATATATGTATATTGTTTTATTCTGTTTGGAATTTTCAACTTTTATCCAAATTTAGCCTTCTTAGAGGGCACCTGGCATCTGGGACAAGAAACACTGAGGAAAATGGCGTCGGCTGATGCCTTTATACCCCAGCAGCTGTGACGTCGGGGAAGTTGCGACATCAGCCGAGGCCAGACCCAGACTTTGGAATCCGGCCGACCGAAGGGCTGCCTGAGGCAGGACAACCCATATGCTATGACTGCAGATGCATACCTATCGGACATCTACATTTATGGTAGGTACAAAACTGTACTTTCTGCAGGGCCTTATAGTCACTCTTAATTCTATTTAGACCTAGCTGCCCAACCTCAGCTTTGGGATTCAACCCAAGTGTAATGACTGCAACAGTGAAACACGAACATATTAGTTGTGTACCTACCATAAATGTAGATGTTAGTGTTTTCACTGTTGCAGTCCAGGTTACCCACCCACCATCCCCCTTTCTTTGCTGGGACTTATCTGTACTTCTCTATCCTCTACAACCTATGTGGTGTATTTGCTTGTAGATGAAAGTGTTTATTTTTTAGTGCATGCTTTTATAAGCCATGTTTTTTTAGCCTACCCATTTGGGGGGCACCTGACATCTGGGGCAAGAAAAACTGACTAAAATGGCTTCAGCTG
Organism: Protopterus annectens; assembly: GCF_019279795.1. Lineage (NCBI taxonomy): Eukaryota > Metazoa > Chordata > Ceratodontiformes > Protopteridae > Protopterus > Protopterus annectens. The sequence continues at coordinate 50,965,693 of NC_056738.1, read as the reverse complement.
CATCTTTTATACCCCTGGCGCACTGACGTCAGGGAAGTGGTGACAGCAACCGACGCCGGACCAGGACTTTGGATTTCAGGCCGACTGCGGGTAGCCTGCCAGCAGGATAACCCAAGTGTAATGTCTGCAACAGTGAATACACTCTAACATCTACATTTATGGTAGGTGCACAACTGTACTTTGTCTAGGCGAGGCCCACGACCATGCATCCTGTTCAGTCTTTAAGTTGTTCGTTCCCAAGACACTGCGTAGCCGATTAGTGGCTTTGAATCTTTATTTTGAGAACCAAAGACTCGGAAGCTTGGCGTTGGTCATGGAGGGAATAGTAGCCCCTTCTGATGAGCCGACTCAGAAGGCGGCGAAAAAAGCTAGTCTCGAATCCCAGGCTGCGCCTCAAGCATCCGAACAGGCTCTAGAGGCGATTGAAGATCCGGAGTCCGTTTAGACTGTTACCAAAGCAGGCTCGGGAACCTTAATGGAAGCCGGGGTGTGGGATACCAAAGGTACGTCCGCTGAGGTAATTCAGCCATCAGAGTCTGATGGCGGAGGGGGAACCATGGCTCGCATCCTCTGAAGCCCCTGCTCCTATTTATGCTAAGCCGACGTCTGCTTCTCTTCTGACTGCTGTTACAACTTCCCTTGAAAAGAAAACAGAAATCCAAGCACTCTGAACCCCCACAGATGCCTGGCTGGGAATTTTTCTCCCAAAGTCTGTTTAAAACCTTTCAGGCATTACAATCACAGAAGCTTCCCCCTACTCTCACTCTTCAACCAATCCATGCATCTGAGGAAGATTACTCATCCTTTGGGAAGTCCTTCTCTTGAGACAAATTGAATCCCACAAGGAATTCATTACTCTAGAAGAGGAGGATTCTATTTCTCCTGAATCCCAGGAGAAGAATTCAGCTTTGTGGATACCATCTCCCTCATAAGGGAACATTTTAAGTGGCAGGCCTCTGTGGTTTCAGAACCCAAGAAAAGGTACTTTGACCTTTTGCAAATGGAATAACCATCTCCCTCAGCTGTGCCTCCCTTCCTGTCTGCTTTTCAGGATGCCTTCCTAGCTGCTTCACAGTCTCCTGACTTCCAACCCCCAGCAGCTAAATCACCTGATTGCTTTTGCAGGGTCCCCTAAGACAAAGTTCCTTTAGAAAAACCCTCCTGCAGACCCAGCTGTTAGAGCTGTGTCTTTTGACAAGACATCCAGAGAACTACCTTCTATTACTGTTTATCCAACTGATAACGACATTAAATTTATGGATAGGACAGGTAAAAATGTATATACCTCCTCCACTCTGGCCATTAGGTCCCTGAACTACCAAACCCACATGGCAAGGTGTGTATTTGACATCATTGCTAAAGCCTCCACCCTTTTGTCTTAGGTTCAGGATCACCCTGCCAGAGCACAACTAAATTCACTTCTCTCCACAGCATCCCAAGTGACCAGGCACTCTTAAGTGCAGCTACGATGCAGTGAAAGCTGCATCCAAAGCTGCTGCTTCTGGATCAGTGCTTCAAAGTTAATCCTTGGTTCGGCTACTGCCTCTCCCCATGGATGTTAAAACTAAACTTCTGGATGCAGTCTTGGACAATAAGGCCCTTTTTGGACAAGCTTCTGCTGAGCTTCTCAAATCCATCCAAGAGAAGGGTAAGGAGTTAACCGGAGACACCTTCTGGTGTCCCCTATTCCTAGGTATCCTAGGAATTATCCTCAGAAACCATCCTTTGTTAGAAAGCAATCCTTTAATCCAGCACCACAATCTCAGGGACGTAGACAGCCGTGAAAGACTTTTACTCCCAGATTTCCCTCCAGATCTTCTACCACACCCTTTCAGAGCCAGCCTGACCAATCCAGGCCTCCTCCAATGTGAGACTCCCCTTTTGCATCCAGCAATAGCGGAGATTAACAGAACAGTGGGTTCTCTCCATCATCCAGAGAGGATATGACATGACTTGGTGGATGCTCCCACCTTTCCAAAGGATTCCTCAGTCACCAAAAAAACAAATCCACCTGTCACCCCCCCCCCCCCCAATGATTCATCTACTTCTAAATCAAGGCACCATAGAACCGGTGCCCACACCTTAAAGGAACACAGGATGTTCTACATGTTTCACTGCTGCAGTCCTAACCATTGGGGTTATCCATGCTGTGTTGCCCTCAGTCCTTCCGAATACCAGAGTCAAGGTTTTTTGCATCGGCTGCTGTCACTTGCTGCATGACTTTGTCATTCGAGCTATAAAGGAGAGCAGGCGACGATATTACCCCAGGCTTTCATGCCATGGAGCCTGTAGCAGAAGCAGTTCGCAACGGTGCCAGTCGGCGGTTTCCAGTTTTTGAACTTCAGCTGAAAACGTCTAAAGCTAACTACTCAGTTGGGGATCCTTCCTTTTTCTTGCACTAACCAATGTCAGAAAGTCAACTCTCTCGCCTGTTGAAAAGAAATACCGCACAGAGACTTAAATTCTTACTGTCACATGCGTAGGCCAGATCACAACATACCCTGCTTTTGGTTCTGTGCCCTGTTTAACGCAAGAACTATTCGCCATAGAGCTGTGTTTGTAGCCAGATATTTTCGTCCACCGTCTCCGATTACCGATACGGCGTCTGTCGGCAAACTGCAGATGATCTGAAAAAATGTAAAGATAAGGATAGAGACAGACAGCACAAGACCAAGCCTTCCGATGACACCACCACTAAAAGGGTAGTCAGTTCTTTGGAATTCAGTGAAGCACTTTCGCAGCCCCTGATGCTAAACTTGATTACTTCGCAGGCCTCTACTGAGACCCTTTTGGAGTCCTGTATGCTGCAGAAACTTCATAGTCTAACGAGCCTTCAGCTGTCTTTGCCTCGGTTGGGTCCGGAGCCGCTGCACAGGCACTGGCTTCCGAGGGTACCGCTTTCACTTCGGAATTCATTTCAAGGCCTTCTCCTTCTCTTCCAACTAACACACCGATAGCACAGAGGGATTTTCTTCAGGTCCGTTTTATAGCTACTCCAAAGAAATCAGCAAAAAGTATCCATTTCACTACTGCTCCATCTCCTCAAACTAGAATGCTTAAAAAGCCGGAGGATCTCGACACTTTCATCCAGGATAATCGGGCCACATGAGCCAAAAAGAGAAGGGAACCTACATCAGACATCCAGTCGGATTTAGACTCAGAGGGATCTGACTCCTCTGTTTTTTAAGAGGAAAATCCTCTTACTGCCTATGAAGACTCTGATGCAGAAGAATCTATTCCTTCATCACCTCTGGAGAACGTTTCCTTTGTGGAAATCTTCCACACCCTGAGGGAACACTTCCAATGGGAATCAACGCATTTCCCTCAGTTTAAGAAGACAGAGTTTCTAGACCTACTCCAGCACAAGCCTCTGTCCATCCCACCTATCTTGGAGGTGGTAGATTGTTTACCAAGAATCCAGCCTTACCCCTGACACCCTTCCACCTGTCCCCAGAAAATCTGACACATTCTACAGGGTATCGGACTCTCATAAATTCCACTACAGAAATCCTATAGCAGATCCAGAGGTGATTACTCGGGTACCTAACGGAGTTGAGGCTTACCTCTGCAAAGAATCCTGCTCCCTCAGACACTGAATCCAGGACACTGGACAGATGGGGTACAAAAGTGTATACCTCTGCAACTTAAACTGTAAGGTCTGTCAACCGTCAGCTCCGTATGTTAAAATATCAACAGCACACTTTGGAACTTTTGAAACAGAAAATTTCTGCTTTTCCAGATTTTGCCTACAATAAAGAGATAGCAGAATTACTGCACTTTTCATCTCTGGCAAAGCACTCCTTGCACTGTGGATTTGATGCCCTAGAAGCATCTTGCAGGGCAGCAGTGACAGGATCTGTTATTAGAAGACATGCATGGATGAAGGAACAACCTCTGCCTGATCATGTCATAGCTAATATCATGGATGCACCTCTTGACACAGAACACTTGTTCAGACAAAAAACTGAGGAGGTACTTAAAAAGATGGAAGACAAAGCAACATCAATGCAGACTGTTAAAGATTTTCTTCAAGTACAACCTCCTAGGTTCAGCAGAAATTTTCCCTCTAAACACTGGTCCTTTTGTGCATCAAACAGGCAGGCACAAGGCAAAACTTGTATGGACAGACTCACCAGGACTCAAACTCAGCACAAGCAAAGAACTAAATAGTGGTCCCCCTCAAACACTAGTGCAGGGAGTTCAAAAGCAACCTGTATGGAAAAAGCACTCCTAACTACATTTTCCATCTTTGCCTGCCTCCACCACACCAAAAGCTAGGAGGAAGGCTGTCTCTATGCAGACAAAATTGGAACTCTAACAAAAGATCAATGGATGTTCAACGTGTTTCACTGTTGCAGTCCTTACAAAAGGGTTATCCGGCTCCAGGTAGCTCGCAGTCTGCCAGATAACCAAGTCCTTGGTATATGACGTCGGCTGCCTCCGGATTAAGCCTGATGCCGGGACATCAGGCACAAAGGCAGGCAGCTGACGTCATTTCCTCTGTCTTGCCGCAGAGCCCGAAGCAGAAGCAATTTGCATGAGTGCCAGTCAGCTGATTACCTTTTTATATTCCGACTTCTAAAGTTAAATACATTCTTGGGTAAATACCCCGTTGGGGACCCTTTTTTTTCTTGCTTTAATGAATGTCAGAGAAAATTAATAACTGTCTTGCCTGTGGAAAACGGATTCTGCATTGTGATTTTCATTCTTACTGTATTGCTTGTTTGGGCCTTGAGCACGATGTCCCAAATTGTGATCTCTGTGCTTCTTTCAACCCGCGTACCATACCCTGTAGAGCTAGGATTTTATATAAGCACTTCGGAGTTTGGCCTGAGTTTGTCAGTATGGCATCTTCTGGTCTCCCAACTTCGGATGTTTCTAAGAAGCGCAAGGATAAGGACCGCGACAGGCCTAGGGTTAAATTAGCCGACGACATCCTTGTTAAGTTGGTTGTCGGTCCAGCGGTAGCCAGTGAGGTGCTTTCTTTGCCCCTGCAATTCACGGATGTTCAGCAGCAGGAGTCTTCAGAGGCCTTTTCTGAGCCATTTCACAGGCTTCTACTTTCCCTTCGGACCCTCTGCCAGTTGCTGCCTCTGGATCCAGAGCCGCTAAGCAGGCGCACCGGCTTTGGAGGCCAGATCCAGACAGACTACCTCTGTTCATGCTTCTGCCATGGCTAGGCCTCCTGAGTCCCTCTGGCTTTCTAGCAGGCCTCTCAGCCGAAAATCTACTCCTAAACAGGCGCTGGCCTCCCCTCAATTTCCTCAGGCTCAGATGGTTAAGATTGTCTAGATTTTCTCTTGCCTCTTATCAGGGGCTCTCAGCCACCTCCTTGTAAGAGGGCTAGGGAATTGTCCCCAGATGTTTTGTCTGCTTCAGAGGTTTCCAGCACCTCTGCTGATGGACACACTTGGCTTTTTTCTGGTTTTGAGAATTCTGATGCTGAAGACTGTATCCTTTCTGCCCCCCCTCGAATACCCTCAGGGAGCATTTTAGATGGGAAAGTCAGGACTACCCTCAGTCTAAGAAGTGGATTAGGGAGTTCTTGGATTTACCTCAGCATAAACCTTTGGATGTTATGTAGTCCAATCTCGCCTGCATTCTTACCCGTGGGTTCAGAGCCGAATATCGGCTCCGTCTCGGCCAAACTTTTCTAGCTCGAAGTCTTCTATTGGCTGGGCTAAACGGGTATCCCATGCTGCACTGCTCCATATCCCCAGATCTCGTTTGCCACTCGTGTAGCTTGGACGTGGTCTCGCTCTTGGTTGTGGCTAAGTACCCTTTTTTCTTGTTATTCTGAGAAAACTTGTTACAAACAAAAAGCTATTTTAATAGCTATTTCAAATTGGTGTTGTGTTGGTATTTCTGTAGTGTGATTGTGGTTTGTGGTATCCCACTAGCTGTTCTATCGGGCTAGGCCCGTTTCAGTTGGAGGACCTAGTCCTCCCCACTTGTCCTGTGTTTCGCTTCTAAAACCGTTTGAGTTAGAGGTTTTAGTGTCTGTTTCCCTTCTGTGTACATGGTCAAAAAAAGTTTTAGTTAGAGGTTTTTAGCCATAGTCGTCTCAGTGTGTGTCCCTTCTGAGGATTGTGTGTGCTGTGTTGTGTAATAACCTGTTCTTGCGCTTAGTGGTATTTTGCGTGTCTGTGTCATTTTTCCTGTCAGACTGTGATTTATTCATTGTTGTGGTATTTGTGATTACTTGTTTAAAATATGTCCAAAGATTCCACGGAGCACAAACCTTCGGGTTTTAAAAAGTGCTCTGTGTGGTTACAAGATGTCCATCATAGAAGGACATTCTGTTTGCGTTTATTGTCTGGGAGCAATCCATCTGCAGGAGTCCTGCAGCTTCTGCCATGCTCTTAGTCCCAGGGTGCTCCAAGAAATAAAGAATAAGCTAATTCTAAAGGGACTCTTTAAACCCTTCGAAGAGGCCATGGATTCTGCTTCCAGTTCTAAATCAAAATCCTCAGTCAAAAAAGAGATCTCCAGCTCCTTCAGTTTCCCCGGAGCCACCGGAGAAAGTCACAAAACTTGCTTCGACCTCCACTGCTCCACTGTCCTCTGGGCCGCAGGAAGCATCTGTGTTGATGGAAACAGTGTCGGCTCCAATTATATTGGAACCTCTTCGGAGCCGATCGCCCAGTATTAGACCAGTGTCACCTGAGATCTCCCTCCCTGTCCTCCAAATCCTCCAGGACTCTTTCTGATGTGGATGTCGATAGGGTGGTGCAGAGGCACCTCCAGTCACCAGTTTTGGCAAAATTGTTTTTGGCTCCGTCCCAGTCGGCTCCGGAGCCAGTCCTGATACCTTTTTCGATCATTCCTCCTCCGAGCGTATCTCTGTCTTTGGAGCCAGAATGTTCCGCTCCATGTGATGTTCCTAGGTCTGTTCCGATGGCCCCTCCAGGCCTATCGGTACTGAAGTCTGCTTCAACCCCATCGGCGCCATCCACGGGGTTCGGGACTCTGGATTCTACTGTCGGGCCCATGGGGGACACCTCTGAACACATTTCGGTTCCTAGTCTCCCGCTCGGTGCCTCGGCTTGAGGAACCCACACTCCTGTCATGGTCTCTGAGCATGGCCGGTCCTCGGATTCGGGGGGGGGGCTGCCTTTGAGGCCATGCGGACTGCGCTGGCCAGATTGTCAGCTACATCATGCGGGTCGGTCATTCTGTCCCCTACCACTCTGGTGAGAGCCTTTGATCACCACCTATCTGTAGACAGCGGAGCCCCAAGACCTAGGGATACCCCCACGAGTGGTCCCCAAGTTTCTGAGGGTCCTTCAGAGTTCTTGCCTGTGGAGCCCCCTAGAAAGAAAATGTGCAAGAGGAAGCACAGACTCCCAGGATGAGTCTCTCACCTCAGATACTGACCTCGAGGAATCTGAGGGGTCCCCTAAGTCATCCTCTGATTATTTCTCAGACATCCTGGAGATATTGAAACAGAGGTGACTGGCCATCCAAAGCCCACTCCAAGGAGGAGTCTGTCTTCCTGAAGGCCTTTGGTGCTCAGCTCTCCACCTCCTGGGTGTCCCCACCCTTCAACGAGCTCCTGGATTTAATTTGTCGGAGGGTGTGGGAGAACCCTGATTCTGTGGAACCCGCACCCAGGAGACCCAATAAATTTCTTTCTGCTCCCCCGGGTAAGGAGTTTTTGTCCAAAGGAGTCCCTGTGGATGCCATGGTGGTGGCGGCGGCCACTCACAAGAAAGTAGCAGAGACTTCTTCATCCGTCCATCCTCCTAACAAGGAGTCTAGGACCATGGACCAGTACGGGAAGCGTACCCTCTCATCAGCAACCTTTACCTTACGGTCGCTGAACTACCTGTCCCGTTTTACTCTGCTCCAGAGAGATCTCCTCAAGGAGTTAGGAGATGCTCTTGCGGGTAACGTGCCTGAGGCGATGGCCCAGATGGTTAACGCCCAGGTGTCTACCCTCAATTCCATCGTTAACTCCTCCATGCGGCTCAATTCATATGCAGCCGAGGAAGCGAGTAGGGCAGCAAGCTCGGGCGTCGCCCTTAGAAGGCAAGCCTGGCTGCGCCTTTGTCATTTCGCAGAGGCCTTCAAGTCTTCTTTCACTGACGCCCCCTTTGATGGTTCTTCTTTGTTCAGAACCAAAGTGAAAGACACCCTCACCAGGTGTGAGCAAGAGGGAAAGACCCTGTCTGCTGTAGGGGTCTGTTTTTCCCTTCCCTCTAGGCCTTACCCCAAGGCCCAGTGGGTTGGGAAGATGTGGTTCAAAAAAATCAGAGGTTTTCCTGGTGCACAAGGTGAGTCCCCCTCCAGAGGCAGTGGAGGGGGAGGTTATTCAGGGAGATGCTGGCCTGGAGGCAGAGGGGGCCCCCGCAATTCGGGAAACTGCAATTCCTTTCGCGGCTCTCCCTACCATTGTTCCTGATGGGATGCCCAACTGTGCGTTTCTGGAGCCAGTCGAGGTCGAATATCGTTATACCCGGAAGCCTGGCAATACATCACCCAGGACCGATGGATATTACGAATAATTTCCAGAGGTTGTCATCCCCTTTTCGTCAGATCCCCCCTCCAGTCAGACAAATCCTGGATGTTCCACCCAGTCAAAGGGATCACGCAGCTTCAGAGATTTCAAAGCTGCTAGGAAAGGGAGCCATCAAGCATGTCACCTCAGACCAGATCGGATTAAGGACTTACTCAAGGTTCTTTTTGGTGCCGAAAAGAACAGGGGACCCGAGACCCATATTAGATCTCTGCCAACTGAAAAACTATGTACAAAAGTCCATGTTCCGTATGGTCACACTACAATAGATTCTCCCATTGTTGGGAGAAGTATGGATGTGCTCCATCGACCTCAAGGATGCTTACTACCATGTCAAAATGGACAGGGCATCTAGGAGTCACCTACGCTTCAGGCTGGGAGCCAGTCATTTCCAGTTTCGAGCCCTGCCCTTTGGTCTCACCACAGCCCCCAGGGTGTTCACCAAGTGTATGGCGGTGGTGACAGCTCACTTGAGACGTCAAGGATTCCAAGTGTTTCTGTATCTGGACGACTGGCTCCTTACCGCCCCCACCAGGCATCTACTAATCCAAACCAGGGACGCTACCATCACTCTGTCAACAGTTTGGCATAACACTGAACTGGGAAAAATCTGCTCTGTTGCCCTCACAGCGTGTCATTTTTATAGGTACAGAATTAGACACCGTTCAAATGCGAGCCTTTCTACCGCAGAAAAGAATCAGTCTTACAGCAACAGGTGCACGCCCTGCTTACCCCTGAGGAAAGTGTGAAGGTAAGATGGGTTCTTCAACTCTTGGGGACTATGGCAGTAACAATTATGTTGGTCCCTCTAGCGAGACTGCACATGAGGCTCCTTCAATAGCTCTTCTTTGCTCAATGGTCTCTCCAAAAACTTCCACTTTCCCACCCTATTTTGCTCACGGATAGATGCAAACAGCATCTCAGTTGGTAGCTTTGCACCAACAACCTGGACAGGGGAAAACCCTTAGTTTCACCAACCCCGGTTGCCACAGTGACCACGGACACCTCCCAGATGGGGTGGGGGGGGACATTATTTCGACAGGACAGTCCAAGGTATGTGGCAAGATCACGAGATACATCTGCATATCAACGTCCTGTAGATGAGAGCGGTGCTACTTGCGTTGTAGGCACTTCAGAGCTTTCTACCTCTAGGGACTATTGCAATACACTCTGCAACATGTCAGTGGTGTGGTATCTGAACAAGCAGAGGGGAACCAGATCATACCCCCCTGTGCAGAGGCCATGCAAGTGTGGCAGTGGGCAGTATCTTCCCAACAGTTTCTGGTGGCAACACACATTCCGGGGAAGTCCAACGTGATGGCGGACAGGCTAAGCAGAGCTATTCTTATGCCTTACGAGTGGTCCCTGAATCGTCTAGTTGCAGAACGAATCTTCAGCAGATGGGGTCAGCCTTGCTGCGACCATTTTGCCAGCCCCCTCATTGTCAAATGCAGCAGTTATGTCACGCTGACCCCCCCCCCCCCACAGGGGGAATCACCCAGGGACACTGTAGTTCATGATTGGCCCTCCAGTCTGCTTTATGCTTTCCCTCCGTTTCCCTTGCTATCAAAAGTGATTCAGAAAGTGCAGTCCTTGGGAAGCAGAATGATTCTGATTGCTCCACACTGGCTTCAAGTCTGGCTCCCCTTTCTCCACCCCTACATTGTGGACACACCTTGGATTCTGGACCCACAACCAGATTTACTGACACACATGGGACAGTTCCACCCCTCTCTGCGGACCCTCCGGTTGATAGCCTGGCTACTCCACTTCTGTCGTTAGTTAGGCTTCATCACTTTTCACCTGAGGTAGTTCATATTTTATGTTCCTCATAACCCTCTACTAGGAAGATTTATTTTAGCAAATGGAAGAGGTTTTCTATTTGGGCTCATACCCAAGGAATTGACCTTTACATAGCCCCAATTGCTTCAGTCTTGGAGTTTTTGTCTATGCTTTTCCATGAGGGCTCAGCATCTGCTACCATTAAAGTTCAATTGGCAGCGATTTCTAACTTTCATGTTGCTAATGAGCCCAGTCTGATGGCTCATAGACTCTGTAAGGCTTTCCTGAAGGGCAGTCTGTTACTCCGTCCTGCGGTCTCAGAACCTATCATGCTCTGGGATCTAAATTTTGTCCTGCAAGCCCTTACTTCACCACCCTTCGAGCCTGCAGCTACCTGTGACTTAAAATTCTTTACCTGGAAAACTGCCTTTTTAATAGCCATCACATCAGCCAGGCGAGTTAAAGAAATTCAAGCTCTTTCTATCAAACCTCCATACTTGATCTTTCATAGGACAGGGTTTTTCTTAAACCAAACCCTTCCTTTCTTCCTAAAGTGGCGTCCATATCTAATCTTAATCAATCTATTGAGTTCCCAGTATTTTTCCCCTTTTTTTCAAACAAGGCAGAATTTAAATTTCATCAATTGGATGTACGCAGACAGTTTGCACTGAACTAAAGATCTCCGAAAATCTGATCAACTGTTTGTCTCCTTTTCGGAAAACAAAATTGGGTCCCCCGTCTCCAAAATCACCCTATCCAGATGGATATCCAGTTGCATCTCTTTCACTTATTCCGCAGTAGGTAAAGACTTACCGTTTCCGGTCAAGGCTCACTCTACTCTGGCTGTATCTACAGCCTATCAAGCCAGATTGTCTATGGATGATATTTGTGCGGTAGCTACTTGGGCTTCTCCTCACACATTTTTTACTCATTACAAGTTGGACGTGGTATCTAGGGGCAGGTCCTCCTTTGATTCCACAGTACTCGGAAGTATCTTCCTATGAGCCTCCCAGGATGTAGGTGCTAGGGACGCTGTCTCACTGGTAAGAATGTAGGCGAGATTGGACTACATAACATCAAGAAGTTATCTACTCACCATAACGTTCGATGTATGTAGTCCATCTCACCTCACATTCTTTCTTACCCTCCCACCTTCCCCCTTCCTGGAGGATCTGGAGGTTAGGTCTGATTTACAGAGTTCCCTTCACTTTTAGCTTATTCTTCTTTATCTGGATGTTATGCATGGGGTTATGAATGAGTGTTCGCAGCAAACTAGATCTTGGGGATATGGAGCAGTGCAGCATGGGATACCTGCTTAGCCCGGCTAATAGAAGACTTCGAACTAGAAAAGTTTGGCCGAGTCGGAGCCAATATTCGGCTCCAAACCCACGGGTAAGAATGTGAGGCGAGATGGACTACATACATCGAACGTTATGGTGAGTACCTAACTTCTTGTTATTCCTCCGGTTTTGTAAGTTGATGATTATTTCATGGAGAATTCTTTGAGTCCTAATTCTGTTCCTCCTGCTACCAGAAAGCCTGACTGGTGTTAGAGTTCCTGATTCTCATCAGTTCCTTTTCAAGAATCCTACTGCTGATCCCGAGATTATTTCTCAGGGCCCTAAGGGTGTTAAAGCCACGGTTGCTAAAAATCCTGTTACTTCTGACAGGGAATCTAAGGCCTTAGGGGGGTAAAAAGGTTTATTCTTCCACCCTGGCTGTTAGGTCTGTTAATTGTCTCTTTCAAGTATCAGCAGCATACTTTGGAGGCCATTAAGGCTAAAATTGCTGGTGTTCCTTCCCTGATGGAGAAAAAGGACATGCAAGACTTATTGGATTCTGCCAATCTGGTTACCAAGCATTCTCAACATTGTGGTTTTGACACTTTGGAGGCTTCTTGCAGAGCAGCAGCCACTGGTTCTGTTATCAGAAGACATGCTTGGCTCAGGGAACAGCCCCTTTCTGAACTTGTAAAATCTAAATTACTGGATGTGCCCTTGCATAAGGACAGTCTTTTTGGAAGCAAAGCAGAAGAGGTGTTGAAGTTGGAGGATAAGGCTAAATCTATGCAAGCTGTTAAGGACTTTCTGCAAGTTCAGCCTCTTCGTTTTAGCAGGCATTACCCTTCTAAGAGTTGGACTTTTCCTGACCCTAGGAATCCGGGTCCCACTACATCTAGGGGCTACTGGTCTTCCAGGGGACAGACTTCCACCCCTCAAAAGGCTAAAACACTGGCACGCTTCATCTTCTTATTCGGGGAGTTCTAAGCAGACTTTCCAGTGCAAACATTCTCAATGACTCCGGCCTTCCCCTGCTTGCCTCTGTGGACCCAGGGTTTCCTTTGGTGGGAAGGTTAGCCATTTTTGCAGATGTCTGCCACACTATCATGGACGAAAAATAGGTGCTGAAAATAGTATCCCAAGGCTACAAATTCTCCTTTCCCACCTTACTCCAAGGATACCCAGCTATTCCCCCTCTTCAAAGAGCAGAAGCAGAAAAACAAGATGTTCGTGTTTCACTGTTGCAGTCATTACTGTTGGGTTATTCTGCTGGCAGGCTACATGCAGTCGGCCCGAATTCCAAAGTCTAGGTCCGGCATCGGTTGCTGTCGCCTCTTCCCTGATCTCAGTGCGCCAGGGGTATAAAAGATGCAGCCAACGCCATGAGGGCCATTCAACAGGTACCACAAAAAGAGCAGGGACAAGAGACTTTTCTTGGTGCCCAGAAAGGACAAAGCCTGGAGACCAATACTGGACCTGTCTATTCTAAACACATTTCTGGATGTTCCAAAATTCAAAATGTTGACTCTGCAGCAGCTACTGCCCATGCTGGGCAAGAAGGCTTGGCTCATAACTTTGGACCTAAAAGAGGCTTACCTGCTTGTCCCAATCAGACAATCTTGCAGAAGATACCTCAGATTCATAGCTGGCTCAATGCATTACCAGATGTTCATCGTGCTACCCTGCTGCACACTTGGGTTATCCTGTAGTCAGGCGGTCCCGCAGTCGGCCGGATTTCCAAAGTCTTGGTCCGACATTGGTTGCTGTCACTTAATCCCTGACGTCAGTGCGCCAGGGGTAAATATATTGCAACCGACGCCATTTTCTCCAGTCTTTCTTGCCGCACGGTGCCCGAAGCAGAAGCAGTTTGCAAGTGCCGGTCGGCCGACTCCTGAGATTTTCGAATTTGAATTTCAGACCGAAGTCTTCTATAAAGCTAAGTACGCCGTTGGGGAAACTTTTCTTGCCTCAGACCGATGTCAGAAAAAGTTAACAATTGTATTTCTTGTGGGAAGCAAATACCTCATAAGGATTTTCATTCTTATTGCATACCTTGCCTAGGCCCTGATCATGACGTCACTTGTCGTTTTTGTGCTAGATTTAATAAACGTACTATTAAAAGACGATTTGATTTCGCACAACACTTTTTTGGTAGAAAATTTAACTATAACATGCCATCGGAGCTACCGACTACCGGCGTGCACAAAAACCACAGGGACAAGGACAGACAGCCCAGGCCTAAGCCCGATTCTGAGGCCTCTGTTGATTCTGTCTCTGGTTATCAGTGAGCCTCCAACGCAGCCTCTGACTACTGCAGTTCTAGAACCCGAGTCCGCTGCAGATATTTTGTCGGAATGTATTAGGCCGACGCAGCCTTGTACTTCAGGCCCTACTGACGATTTACCTTCCAAGGACATTGGTACTTCTGAAACGCCATCGGTTTCTGAAGGCGTTTTCTGACCGACTTGCAGTGAAAACGTTTTCCAAGTCGAAGACTCCTTCTAAATCGAAAAAGGCTTCACTTCAGTCTCCTGTTCAAGGCCCTATGCCTAAGAAACGGATGCTCAAAATGGCAGAAGATTTGATTTCTCTTATCAGGGGTTCACAGCCTCGTCCTGACAAAAGGCGTAGACAAGAGGAAGATTCTGCTTCTTCTGAACAACTGTCTATTTCTTCGAATTCCTCTGAGGACCAAGACTACTCCTTATCTCCTTATGAAGATTCTGATGCTGAGGAATCTATTCCCTCAGCTTCCCCTCCAGAAGATTACTCTTTTGGGGAAACTTTATACACTGAGGGAACATTTTCACTGGAAAGGTCAGGATTACTCTGACTCCAAGAAAAGCCGAGAGTTTCTTTTACTCCCCCAACACAGACCTCTAGCCACCCCTCCTGTTTTGGACATTGTGGATGATGTCTACTTAGAATCCAGTTTCAACCCTGACTCTCTACCTCATGCAAGCCTGACCGATACTACAGAGTACCTGATTCCCACAAATTCCTTTATAAAAGCCCAGTAGCTGACCCAGAGACTATCTCCCAGGGTCCCAAGGGGGCTAAGGCTTCCATGGCTAAAAATCCAGTACCTTCTGAAAGGGATTCAAGAGCACTGGACAGATGGGGGGAAAAAGGTTTACACCTCAGCCACTTTAGCTATGAGAGCACTAAACTGTCAGTTTCATATGCTTAAGTATCAGCAATTCCTGATTTCTCAGTTAAAACAAAAGATAACTACCTTACCTCAACAATCTGAAATGAAAGTAGTACAGGATTTGTTGCACTCCACCGAGCAGGTGGGTGGGCAAACATACCTTGCAATGTGGGTTTGATTCTTTAGAGGCCTCCAGCAGAGCAGCTGTCACTGGATCAGTTATACGTAGGCATGCCTGGTTAAAAGAACAAAGTCTGTCTGATCATGTTAAAGCAAAACTATTAGATGCTCCCTTACGGCAGGATGTTCTTTTTGGTGTTAAAGCAGAAGAAGTTTTAAAGAAAATGGAAGATGAGGCTAAATCAATGCAGACAAAGATTTCCTACAAGTACAACCCCCTCGCTTCAGCAGAAACTGGCCAACAAAAAATTGGTCCTTTCCAGCCACTGACAGGCCTCAGAGGGCTAAATACAGGCGCCCAAGGGGCAGAGGACAACCACAAGCTCAGTATAAGCCTCACCAATGGAGCTTCAACCCAGAAGGGAGGAGAAGACAGGTCTCAACCCACCAGAAGACAGACTCAATGACTTGCACCTCAGCTGGCCAAACAAAGCTCTCTTGTCAGCCCCCTTGGGGGGAAAACTAGCATTATTTGCAGACAACTGGCACATGGTCACAAAGGACAAATGGGTCCTAGACATTTTACGAGGATACAGATTCCACTTTCACACCTTGCCAATAAAAAGAGGAATCCCAAAACCTGCCACAAAATCCAAGGGCAGAGGCTCAAAAACAAATTACAGCTCTCATGGCCATGAGAGCCATTCAAAGGGTACCAACTCAAGAGCAAGGTCAAGGATTTTACTCAAGACTCTTCCTAGTACCCAGGAAAGAAAATGCTTGGAGACCAATTCTGGGCCTTTCAATTCTAAACACAAGTGCCCAAATTCAAGATGCGAACACTACAGCAGCTACTTCCCATGTTGGGCAAAGAAGCATGGCTGGTAACGTTCGACCTCAAGGAGGCATATCTGCATGTCCCTATCAGACAAAGTTGCAGAAGATACCTCCGTTTCATTACAGGTTCAACCCATTATCAATTCTCTGCACTGCCCTTTGGCTTATCTACTGCGCCCAGAGTATTCACAAAATGCCTGGCACCAGTAATTGCATACTGCAGACAGAGGAATTGAAATATATCCATATCTGGACAATTACCTCATCCAAGCAGAAAGAAAAGACATTCTCTTACAACATCTGGCTTTTGTGAAGCATCTACTAAATTGTCTGGGGTACACAGTAAACGAAAAGTAGTCAAAACTAGTACCCTCACAAAAAATGACATTCCTGGGTGCCAGCTTGGACACAACGGGCCAGAAGGCTTATCTTGCACCAGACAAGCAATTACAACTGACTCAATATTTCAAGACAATGGCAACAAAGACCCAATTAACTGCAAGAAAAATTCTGCAGGCTTTGGGCTTCATGGCATCTTGCATTCTGATACCATTTGCAAAACTGCATATGAGGAAATTACAGTGGTACCTAAAAAGCGTATGGTCTCAACACAGCCACAGCTTAGACACAGTAATGTCTCTCCTTTCCTGCCTTCAACAGGAATTTCTGCGGTGGGCACAGGCATGTCACCTCAACAAGGGTCAGCCTTTCATTTTGCCCCCACCCAGGCAAACTATCATAACAGATGCTTCAGACTATGCCTGGGGGGCACACATGGCAGGGCAAGGCATTCAAGGCCTATGGACTGCAGAACAGAGAAAACTGCACATAAACCAAAAAGAGATGCTAGCTGTACAGAAAGCTTTGACAGCCTTCAAGGATCTACTACAGCCAGGACAACTTGCAATAAAGACGGACAACACCACAGTAATGTGGTACATAAACAAGGGGGCACACATTCCTACCCTCTTTGCAGGCAAACAATCTTATGGAACACAGCTCTGGCCTACCAAGTCCAGTTACAGGCTCAATTCCTGCCAGGACAGAAAAACACATTGGCAGATGACTTAAGCAGAAACATCAAAGATCCCCACGAGTGGAGGCTAGACCCACAAATATTTACAATGATAACTCAGAGATGGGGTCTACCAGATATAGACCTGTTTGCCAGTCCTCAAAACTACCAGCTGACAAAATTTTGTACAAGGACATTCCACCATCAAGCTTGGAAAGTGGACGCTCTCTCCTTCAGTTGGAAAAAACTGACAGCATATGCCTTTCCTCCATTACCTCTTCTTACAAAGCTTCTTTTGAAGGTCAAAAAGGAGAAACCTCGACTGATTCTCATAGCCCCAGACTGGCCACGCCAGCACTGGTACCCGCTATTGAAGAATATGGCTCACAGCCCACCATGGATATTGCCTCAAATTCCTCATTTACTCACGCAGCAAGACAAACAGATTCTACACAGCCAGATCAAAACCTTAAACCTGGCTGCATGGCAAATCTATTAAGCATCCCATCAGCTCCTCTTTCACAAGCAGTACTGGATGTTATTCTAGAGGCCAGGAGGCCAAGCACCAGTAAGGCTTACTCGGACAAATGGAAAAGGTTTTGTGCTTGGAACCAAGCTAAATGCCAAGACACAACTCTGCCTCATATGCCTCGCATTCTGCAGTATTTAGCTGAGATGTTGCATAAAGGACTTTCCTTCTCCTCTATTAAAATCCATGCTTCAGCTATTTCAGCTCACTACGACACTAATCCACCTTTATTTTCCAACCCTCTTCTAAGGCAGTTCCTCAGAGGGGCAAAAAACATTAGACCACCTAGAAGAGCCCCTACACCAACATGGGACCTCAACTTTGTTCTGGAAAAACTAACGCTACCTCCCTTTGAACCAGCTTTTTTTGCAGACCTTTAGTTCCTGTCCTGGAAGACTGCCCTGCTCCGGGCAATAACTTCTGCTAGGAGAGTCTCAATTACAAGCACTTATGGCAGTGGAACCTTTTTTCATTTTCCATCAAGACAGAGTTTCTCTACGAACTAATCCATCCTTCATGCCTAAGGTGGTTTCCAGTGTAGCTTTAAATCAAACCATCCACCTGCCCACTTTCTTCCCCAATCCACAGAACAAAGGTGAGAGACTCCTGCATTCCTTGGACATTCACAGGCAACTTTGTTACTACTTGGATAAAACGTAAGGCTTTCAGAAAAACTGACCAGCTCTGTTTCCTATGCTACAGCTTCTCAAGGGAGGGCAATAGCCAAACAAACCATTTCTAAATGGATAGGCCATTGCATACGATTCTGCTATACCCGTCATGGGAAACCAGTCCCTCCTACCATTGGATCCCACTCTACCAGGGCAACAGCTACCTCTACTGCCTTTCTCGGGGGGGTTCCTACCAAGGAAATTTTAGAAGCTGCAACTTGGAGTTCTGTACACACCTTCACCAAACACTATCACTTACCTCTTTAAGTCCAGGGCAGGCTTTGCCACTGCAGTTCTGCATGGCCTCATTGCCTCCACTAACCCTCTATGATGCCTCCACCCTACCTTAGCTTTGGGACTCAACCCAAGTGTGATGGCTGCAGCAGGGTAACACGATGAACATAGTACAGTTTTTTACCTACCATAAATGTAGATGTTAGAGTGTTCACCCTGCTACAATCCAGGTTACCCTCCCTCCAATCCCTCTGATTTACTGGCTAAACCTTTGCTATGCCTTTCTGATGTATTTGCTTATAGCTGAGGGGATTTTGTGTTTAGTACCAAAAGGTGTGAACACTGTACAATTTGGATCACCTTTTTGGGGGCACCTGACATCTGGGGCAAGAAAAACTGAAGAAAATGGCGTCGGTTGCAGTATATATACCCCTGGCGCACTGACTGGGATGAAGCGACAGCAACCGACGTCGGACCAAGACTTTGGAAATCCGGCCGACTGCGGGACCGCCTGACGACAGGATAACCCAAGTGTGATGACTGCAGCACTGTGAACACTCTTAACATGTACATTTATGGTAGGTACAAAACTGTACTTTCTCTGTACTGCCCTTTGGCTTATCTACTGCGCCCAGGGTCTTCACAAAATGCTTGGCACCCGTAATTGCATTTTGCAGACAAAGGGGGATTCAAATATATCCCTACTTGGATGACTGCCTTATTCAAGCAGAGAACAAATACATTCTACTAAAGCACCTGGCATTTGGAAAAAGATTACTAATTTGCCTAGGGTACACATTAAACGAAAATAAATCAAAACTAGTACCCTCTCAAGAGATAATAATCCTGGGTGCAAGCTTAAATACAACTGCCCAGATGGCTTATCTCACGCCAGACAGACAAAGGAAACTGACTTCTTTCTTCAAAATGTTGGCAAGAAAGACCCAGTTATCTGCAAGAAAAATTCTGCAGGCCTTGGGCTTCATGGCATCCTGCATTCTGCTAATTCCATTTGTCAGACTGCATATGTGGAAACTACAATGATATCTAAAAAGTGTCTGGACTCAACATTGCCACAGCCTGGAAACATTAATTACCCTCATTCCCTGCCTGCAACAGGAGTTTCGATGGTGGGCACAGGCCTGTCACCACAACAAGGGTTAGCCATTCACTTTACCCACAGCCAGGTAGACACTAACAACGGATGCATCAGATTATGCCTGGGGGCCCCACATGGCAGGAAAATGTATTCAGGGCACATGGCCCGCAAGCCAGATGCATCTTCATATCAATCAAAAAGAGAGGCTAGCTGTTCAGAATGTCCTGACAGCTTTCAAGGATTTACTTCATCCCGGACAACTACTGATAAAGACGGACAATGCTACAGTCGTGGTACATAAACAAGCAGGGAGGCGCACATTCCTACCCCCTCTGCAGACAAGCCATGACTTTGTGGGACACAGCATTGACTTATCAAGTTCACCTGCAAGCACAATTCCTGCCAGGAAAAATAAATACTTTGGCAGATGAACTAAGCAGAAACCTCATGGATCCCCACGAGTGGAAACTGGATCCACAAGTCTTCAGCATGATAAGGAAATGGGGATGCCCAGACATAGATCTATTTGCCTCCCCTCACAACTGCCAACTACAGAGATTCTGCACAAGGATTTATCACAAGCAAGCATGGAAAGTGGATGCCCTATCCTTCATCTAGGAATACCTAACAATGTATGCCTTTCCTCCACTGCCTCTCCTCCCCAAGGTACTCCTAAAGGTCAGACGAGAAGCCAAAAATGGTACTGATTGCCCCAGACTGGCCACGCCAGCACTGGTAACCAATCCTAAAGAACTTCTCAAGGTCCAGCCTGGACACTGCCTCAAACTTCTCACTTAATGACCCAACAAAACAATCGGATCCTGCACAGCCAACTCAGGACCTTAAATCTGGCAGCATGGCGGATGATGTAGCCTGTCATGACACTCGTCTTCCAAAGCGGTAATGGATGCTATCCTGGAGGCCAGGAGGCCCAGTACCAGAAAATCTTATGCAGAAAAATGGAAGAGTTTCTGTGCTTGGAACAAGGAATTGACACGTTTGTACCAAATATTCCTCAGATTTTACAATACTTAACTGAGATGCTGGACAAAGGCCTATCCTTTTTCATCAATTAAGATTCATGCCTCTGCCATTTCAGCCCATTACAATACGGAACCACCTATCTCTTCTCCTTCAATAAGGCAATACCTTAGAGGGGCCAAAAACATAAGACCTCCAAGGAGAGCATCAATTCCTGCATGGGACCTCAATTGTCTTGGAAAAACTCACACTGCCTCCTTTTGAGCCAGCCTCAACAGCTGATGTAAAATTCTTATCCTGGAAAACAGCTCTGCTCCTAGCAATAACCTCGGCAAGACGAGTCTCAGAGTTACAGGCACTCATGGCTGTGGAACATTTTATCGTTTTCCATCTAGACAGGGTTTCCCTGAGGACGAAACCTACATTTATGCCTAAGGTGGTCAGTGTGGCCCTTAACCAAATCATTCACTTGCCTACCTTTTATTCAAACCCACAGAACAAGGGTGAGAGACTTCTGCATTCTTTGGACATACACAGACAGCTACGCTTCTACTTGGACAGAACTAACGCCTTCAGAAACACTGAGCAACTTTTAGTGGCATATGCTGCAGGATCACAAGGAAAGGCCATCTCAAAACAGACTATTTCAAAATGGATAGGCCATTGCATTCGTTTCTGCTACTCTCACAGCATGGCAAATTAGTGCCTAAGGGCATTAGGCCACACTCTACCAGAGCAGCAGCCACTTCAGCAGCCTTCCTCAGAGGAGTACCAACCAAAGACATCTTAGAGGCTGCAACTTGGAGTTCAGTGCATACTTTTACAAAGCAACTACCACTTATCTCTCTACTCTAAATCCAGAGCAGGCTTTGCCACTGCAGTTCTGCAGGGCCTCATAGCCTCTCCTAATCCTATTTAGCCCAGCCACCCATCCTCAGCTTCAGGATTCAACCCAAGAGTAATGACTGCAACAGTGAAACACGATGAACATAGTACAGTTATGTACCTACCATAAATATAGATGTTGGAGTGTATTCACTGTTGCAGTCCAGGTTATCCTCCCACCAGCCCCCTTTCTTTTGCTGGGTCTTATCTGTACTTCTGTATTCTGTACAACCTATGTGGTGTATTTGCTTGTAGATGAAGGAAATGTTTTCTTTAGTGCATGCATGTTTATTGGCATAAACTATTTAGCCTACCCTTTTGGGTGCACCTGACATCTGGGGCAAGAAAAACTGAAGAAAATGGCGTTGGCTGCATCTTTTATACCCCTGGCGCACTGACGTCAGGGAAGAGGCGACAGCAACCGACGCCCGGACCTAGAATTTGGAATTCGGGCTGACTGCGGGTAGCCTGTCAGCAGGATAACCCAACAGTAATGACTGTAACAGTATGTACACTCGAGCATCTACATTTATGGTAGGGTACACAACTGTACTTTTCTTCCTTGGTAAACCTGGGAGCAATAGAGCCAGTTCCTGCACTACATTTAGGCCAGGGTTTTTACTCTACTTTTTCTGGTCCCCAAAAAAGGGGGCACCTGGTGCCCTATTCTGGATTTGTCCATTCTAAACACCTTTCTGGTGATTCCCAAATTCAAAATGCTCACTCTTCAGCAGTTGCTGCCAATACTGGCCAATGATTCCTTGCTGCTGACTTCGGATCTAAAAGAAGCTTACGTGCACATCCTATAGGGAAAGCTGCAGGCAGTTCCTTCGTTTCAGGGTGGGAAACAGGCACTTCCAATTCTCTGCACTGCCCTTTGGCTTATCTTCTGCTCCCAGAGTTTTTACAAAATGCCTGGCTTCAGTCATTGCATTTTACTGGCAAAGAAACATTCAAATTTACCCTTACTTGGACAATTGTCTTATTTAAGCAAACTCTTCAGAGCAATGTCTAAAGGATTTAGACTTTGTAAAGAACCTTCTTACCTCTTTGGGTTACACAATCAACGAGAGGCCGTCAAAATTGGTACCCACCAGGGAGATTGTATTCCTGGGAGCGAGTCTGAACACAGCCGCCCAGATGGTATCCCTTCCTCAAGGGAAAAACAGATGGATCTTTCGAATTACTTCAAGAACTTGGCAAGCATGACCCTGCTCTCTGCAAGGCGATTCCTGCAAGCCCTGGGGTTCATGGCTTCATGTATTCTGATGATTCCATATGAGGAAAATACAATGGTACCTCAAAAACCTTTGGTGTCAACACACTCAGGATTTAGACTTGATTCTTCCTCTGATTCCCTGCCTGTAGACCTAGTTCCTTTGATGGGCAACTGCCTGTGCACAGAACAAAGGCCTAACTTTCTGTCCACCTCCTACCAGCCAGACTCTCACCACGGATGCCTCAGACTATGCTTGGGGAGCACATCTAGAGGGCAAATGCATTCAGGGAGCTTGGAGCTATCAACAAACTGATTTGCACATAAATCTGAAGGAAATGGCAGTACAGCAGGCCTTGATGGCTTTCAAGCATCTTCTCTTTTCTGGTACTCTTATAGTCAGGAAAGACAACACTACAATCATGTGGTACATCAACAAACAGGGAAGGGGCTCTCTCTTACCCCCTGTGCCGACAAAGCATGAGAATATGGTCCATGGCAGCTTCTTTGGGCATTCATCTGATAGCCCAGCTTCTTCCAGGAAGGCTCAACACCTTGGCAGACCGGTTGAGCAGGCAGGTCCAGGATCCTCACAAGTGGCAACTAAACAAGACCGTCTTCCATCTCATCATTCAGTGTTGGGGCACTCCCCAGGTGGATCTCTTTTCTCCAACCAACCACCTTTTTCCAACCTTTTGCACCAGGGATCATCACAACAAGGCTTGGAAAGTGGATTCTCTGTCCTTCCCCTGGACACAGCTATCTATCTATGCATTCCCTCCTCTGCCTCTTCTTTCCAGAGTGCTGTTAAAGATAAGGGATGAAAAACCAAGGGCCATCATCATAGCTCCAGACTGCCCAGGCAGCATTGGTATCCTGTTCTTCGCAGTCCCCTTCAGTCTCAGTCTTGGCATCTTCCCCTGATACCAAATCTCTTGGTTCAGGACTGAGGACAAATTCTGCATCCTAGTCTTCAGACTCTGCATTTGACAGCCTGGCTCATGATTTAAACTTTTCTCAACTGGTGTTTGAGGTCCTTCGTGAGGCCAGGAGGCCTAGTACTGGGAAATACACAGATAAGTGTAAAAGATTCTCCATTTGGATGCAGACTAGAGGAGAAGATCCATCTCATTCTACTCTTCCTCTAATTCTTGATTATCTGGCAGGTGTACTTAATGGCGGACTTTCTTTCTCTTCTATCAAGATTCATGCGTCAGCTATTTCTGCTCACTGTTCCTTTGAACAACCCATTTTCCCTCATCCCCATGATGAAACAGTTCAGGGGTGTTAGCAATTTAAAGCCTCCCAGAAGGGCACCTACTCCTGCTTGGGATCTTAATTTTGTACTAGAGAAACTTATTCTGCCTCCCTTTGAACCTGCTGCCTCAGCAGATTTTTAAGTTTCTCTCCTGGAAAGCTGCATTTCTTTTGGCCATTACTTAAGCTAGAAGAGTGTCTGAGCTGCAGGCCTTAATGGCAGTAGAGTCTTTTATTACTTCCCATGTGGATCGGGTTTCTCTTCGGACTAATCCTTCTTTTATGCCTAAAGTGGTTTCTAGCCTGACTCTTACCCAGTCTATCCACCTGCCTAACTTCTTTTCTAATCCTCGGAATAGAGGAGAAATGTTGCTGCATTCACTGGATGTGCATAGGCAACTTAGATTTTACCTGGACAGGACTAAACCTTTTCGAAAGACAGATCAGTTGTTGGTCAGTTTTGCTCCTGGAGCCCAGGGCAAAGCTATTTCTAAACAGACTATTTCTAAGTGGATTGCTCATTGTATTCACTTTTGTTACAGCATGGCAGGGTTCCTCCTCGGTGTTGGGACCTATTCTACTAGAGCTTACCTCTACCTCAGCAGCTTTTCTTAGAGATGTACTTACGAAGGACATCCTGGAAGCAGCTACCTGGACTTCTGTCCACACTTTCACCAAACATTACACTTTGCCCTTGTTTTCTAAGTCCAGGACTGGTTTTGCCACTGCAGTGTTGCAGGGCATTCTTACCAACCCTTAATCCGTGTTGTTCCTCCTCCCTTTTGTTTTTCTAAGTCCAGGACTGGTTTTGCCACTGCAGTGTTGCAGGGCATTCTTACCAACCCTTAATCCGTGTTGTTCTTCCTCCCTTTTGTTTTTTCCTGTGCTTTGGGAATCAACCCATTTGTAAGGACTGCAACAGTGAAACACGATGAGCATAGTACAGTTGTGTTCACTTACCATAGATGTAGATGTTCAAGTGTATTCACTGTTGCAGTCCTGGATGTTCATCGTGTTTCACTGTTGCAGTCATGACTGTAGGGTTCTCCCCTGCCGGCAGACTGCCCTCGGTCGGCCAGAATACCAATTTCTGGGTCCGGCTTCGGCTGTTCAACCATGCTCCCTGACGTCAGAGCGCCAGAAGTATAAAGCTGACAGCCGATGCCATCTTCTCCAGTCTTTCTTGCCGTGCGGTGATAGCAGTTTGCAAGTGCCGGTCGGCTGACTCCTGACTATTTTTTTCTGAAACTTCAGTCCGAAGATTTTCTTCTCCACTCAAAGCTAAGTACCCCGTTGGGGAAACTTTTTTCTTACTCCACTCCGATATCAAGATCAGAAGCACCTGCATATCAATTTAAAGGAAATGTTAGCCGTTCAGAAAGCTCTATTGGCCTTCAGGATTCTTTTACAACCAGGACAACTACTAATACGGACAGACAACATCACAGTTATGTTGTACACAAACAAGCAAGGGGGATCTCATTCCTCCCCCCTTTGCAGACTAGCCATGGATCTCTGGAACACAGGTCTAGCTTGCAATCTGGATCTTCAAGCTCAGTTTCTACCAGGGAAACAAAACTTCCTGGCAGACAGTCTGAGCAGAAACCTTTCGGATCCCCACGAGTGGATGCTGGACACCAAAATATTCAGGATGATAGCAGCAGTCTGGGGATGTCCTCACATAGACTTTTTGCATCCCATCTCAAGTCATCAACTACAGAATTTTTGCACCCTCAATCATCAACTACAGAATTTTTGCACCAGGACTTTCCACAGAGAAGCTTGGAAAGTGGATGCCCTGTCATTGTTGGAGAAACCTCTCGGGATATGCCTTTCCATCTCTTCCTCTTCTTCCACGGGTCTTATTGAAGATAAAACAGGACAAGCCCAAGATGATAATCTTGCTGGCTCCAAATTGGCCTCGGCAGTTTTGGTATCCAACTCTATATAAAAAAAAAAAAAAAAAAAAACCCTGTCTGGAGCCCCCTTGGGTTTTACCTCAGTCTCCGAACCTTCTCTCCCAACATCAGGGTCAGGTTCTACACTCTCATGTCAGAACTCTCAGCCTGGCGGCCTGGTTAATCCAGGGCCTTTGATTTCTTCTTTCCTACCCAAGCAGGTTATGGATGTCATTTTAGAAGCCATACATCCTAGCACTAGAAAATCTTATGCAGGGAAGTGGAAAAGATTTTGTTCCTGGATGCAGGCTCAGGATTCTGATCCTCTTCTTCCTAACCATTACCTTAATTTTACTTTACTTGACAGACCTCTTACATAAGGGTCTCTCTTTCTCTTCCATTAAGATACATGCCTCTGCTATTTCTGCTCATTATAATACAGACCCTCCCATCTTTTCCCACCAGCTCATGAGACAGTTTCTCAGAGGAGCTAAGAACTTAAGACCTCCTAGATCTCCTCCCATTCCTGCTTGGGATCTCAACTATGTTTTGGAAAAACTAACCTTGCCTCCTTTTGAGCCTGCTGCCTCTTCTGACATCAAGTTTTTATCTTGAAGACAGCTATCTTGTTAGCCCTAACCTCTGCCAGGAGAGTTTCAGAGTTACAAGCTCTTATGGCTGCGGAACCTTATATTATTTTTCATCACGATAGGGTATCTTTGAGGACTAATCCTACCTTCATGCCTAAGGTGGTTTCCAAAGTGGCTTTAAATCAAACTATCCACTTGCCAACCTTTTTCTCCACTCCTCAAAATAAAGGGGAAAGGATCTTACATTCCTTGGATGTACACAGACAACTACGTTTTTACCTGGACAGAACCAAGGACATCAGAAAATCAGAACAATTGTTTGTTTCCTATGCTTCAAGTTCCCAAGGTAAAGCCATTTCAAAAGAGACCATTTCTAAATGGATTGCTCATGGAATCAGATTTTGTTATTCACACCATGGAAAGCAAATCCCAGGGAGTATACGGACTCATTCCACCAGAGCTGCTGCCACTTCTGCGGTCTTCCTCAGGGGAGTTCCTACCAAAGACCTTTTGGAAGCTGCAACTTGGAGTTCAGTGCATACTTTTTCTAAGCACTACAATCTACCTCTTTACTCTAAGTCTAGGGCAGGCTTTGCCTCTGCAGTCTTACAGGGCCTTTTAGCTGCCCCTTCATGACCACCTCCCTTTCTTTCAGCTTTGGGATTCTACCCTACAGTCATGACTGCAACAGTGAAACACAATGAACATAGTACAGTTGTGTACACCTACCATAAATGTAGATGTTCGAGTGTCTTCACTGTTGCAGTCTGGGTTTCCCTCCCTCCTGTCCCCTCTTATTTTTACTTTTGTGTAGTTCCTTTTTTCATCATTCTTCTGAGGTGTATTTGCAAAGGTTATGGGACCTTTTTCATTTTGGGACTCCTGACATCTGGGGCAAATAAAACTGGAGAAGATGGCGTCGGCTGTCCGCTTTATACTCCTGGCGCTCTGACGTCAGGGAGCATGGTTGAACAGCCGACGCCGGACCCAGACTTTGGGATTCTGGCCGACCGAGGGCTGCCTGCCGGCAGGGGAGAAACCTACAGTCATGACTGCAACAGTGAAGACACTCTAACATCTACATTTATGGTAGGTGTACACAACTGTACTTTCCCTCCCTTCCATCCCCCTTTTTTCCTAAGGCACAGACTGGATTTTTCTTTACTTGGTCTTATTATTTTTGGGGGCTCTTGACAGTTGTCAAGAAAACTGAGGAAATGACCTCAGCTGCCTGCCTTTGTACCTGACGTCCTGGCGTCAGGCTTAATCCGGAGGCAGCCAACGTCATATACCAAGGACTTCGGAATTCTGGCCAACTGCGGGATACCGGGAGCCGGAAAACCCATTTTTAAGGAATGCAACAGTGAATACACTCTAACATCTGCATTTATTGTAAGTGTACACAACTGTATTGTCTTAAAAAAATCATTGCTCAAGGGTACAAATTAAATTTCCGAGAACTACCACCTCCAAGAGGGTACCCAAACCTACCTCCAAACCAGTGAGCAGAAGCACCAAAACAAGTGCAAAACCTAATATTCCTAGGGGCAGTAAAACCTGTATCTCCAGAACAAGTTGTAAAATAATTTTATTCAAGACTATCCCTTGTTCCCAGGAAAGAGGGGACTTGGCGTCCCATATGGGACTTATCCTTTCTCAATACCTTCCTGGTAGTCCCAAAATTCAAAACGGTCACCTTACTACAGCTTCTGCCAGTGCTGCCAAACAAAGCTTGGATGGTCACCTTAGACCTAAAGGATGCTCACCTGCACATCCCAATAGGGGAATCATGCAGAAAGTTCCTGTGCTTCAGACCAGGATCACTACACTTTCAATTCTCTGCGTTGCCCTTTAGCTTATCTACTGCTCCCAGGGTATTCACCAAATGTCTAGCGCCTGCCATTACCTTTTGCAGGCAAAACAATGTATAGATTTACCCTTACCTGGATGACTGTCTCATCCAGCCAGACTACAAGGAACTGCTCCTGCAGCACCTCTCATTTGTAAAAACCCTACTCTCCTCTCTGGGGTTACTATCAACG
Organism: Protopterus annectens; assembly: GCF_019279795.1. Taxonomy (NCBI): domain Eukaryota; kingdom Metazoa; phylum Chordata; order Ceratodontiformes; family Protopteridae; genus Protopterus; species Protopterus annectens. Next base: position 50,937,588 of record NC_056738.1, on the reverse strand, counting down.
AAAGGAAATCAAAACAGACACCTACCAGGAAAATCATATTTCTGGGAGCCTTACTGGACACAACCGCAAGTGGCATTTCTGTTCCCAGAAGAACAGTTTCCTATCAAAATACTTTAATGCTCTGGTCTCCCAAATCCAGCTTTCTGCCAGGATGCTTCTACAAGCTGGTACATCAACAAAGAGGAAGGGACTCTTATCTTACTCCCTGTGCAGACTAGCCCTGAACCTGTGGCTAGCAGCCTCATCCATGGGACTACATCTTACAGCCCAGTACCTACCGGGCATCAACAATACCCTGGAAGACCACGTAAGCAGAAACCTGCTGGACCCACACATATGGCAAATCCACAGAGACATTTTTCTGGAAATTACCCACACATGGGGGATCCCCCCAGGTGGTCTTCTTTAAGTCTCATTTAAATCACCAAGTACAGAAATTCTGCACTAGGGAGTACCATCATCTGGCCTCGAAGGTCAATGCCCTCACCTTCCCTTGGAATACCCTCTTTGTGTATGCATTCTCACCTCTACCTCTCATTCCAAAAGTACTAATCGAGATAAAGGAGGAAAAACCAAGGGCAATACTCATTGCCCCAGATTGGCCCAGACAGCATTGTTACCCACTGCTGTGCAGTCTGTCTCACCAGCCCCCTTGTCGGCTACCTCTGATAACTCACCTGCTATCCCGGGGGTGGGAGACAATGCTGCACTCAAACCTTAAGACACTCAAGCTGTCAGCATGGCTTATTTTACTAAAGCCAGCAAGGAATCTGTGCTAAGCAAGCAAGTCCTTGACATAATCACAGAAGCCCCAGCACCAGCAAATCTTACACCGGAAAAAGGAAAAGATTCTGCTCCTGGAGCCAGTCCAATGGGGGTAGGCATACATCTGCCCTCCATTCTTCTAGATTATTTAGTTGAGCTTCTCAATAAGAGTCTCCTTCTCCTCCATAAAGGTCCTCCTCCATAAAGGTCCATGCCTCTTCCAACTCGGCACATTTTGATACAAAACGGCCATTGTTCTCCCACCCTCTAAACAAACAATTCCTTAGAGGAGCCTCTGTCAGGCCTCCCAGAAGACAGCCCACCCAGCCTGAGAACTGAACTGTGTTTTAGAAAAGCTTACTCTGCCTCCCTTCGAGCCTGCAGTATCTTCAGAACTGAAGTGCCTCTCTTGGAAGACTACCTTTCTCCTGTCTATTACTTCAGCCAGGCGAGTGTCCGAGCTTCAAGCCTTAATAGCCATTGAGCCGTTTATCTTCCATGCAGGCAGGGTCTCCCTAAGAACCAGTCCCTCCCTCATGTTAGAGGTGGTTTCAGGTGGTACCCTCAACCAAGCTATCCACCTGCCCACCTTCTTCCCTTTCCCTCAAAACAAGGGGGAAAGGATACTGCATTCTTTGGATGTGCACAGGCAACTCAGATTTTATCTGGATCGTGCAGACATTCAGGAAAACAGACCAGCTCTTGGTCAGCTTTAAGACAGGGGCACAGGGGAAGCTATATCCAAACAGACCATTTCGAAATGGATAACACACTGCATCCAGATTTGCTACTCCTTGCATGGAAAACCACCCCCTAGGACCATCAGAACCCATTCCACTAGGGCAACCTCTACTTCCACAGCATTCCTTAGTGGGGTACCCACCAAGGGCATCCTGGAAGCTACCACATGGACTTCAGTCCACACCTTCACCAAACATTACCATCTGAACCTATTCTCAAATGCTAGGGTGGGTTTGCCTCTGCAATTCTGCATTGCATTCCCACCCAATCTTAAGTTTCTATTGACCTTCCACCCTTTTTCTCATCTTTGGGAATCTTCCCAATAGTTAGGACTGCAGCAGTGAAACACGAAGAACATAGTACAGTGTACAATTACCATAAATGTAGGTGTTCGAGTGTATTCAGTGCTGCAGTCATGCTTTCCCTGCCTCCTTCCCCCTGATCTCTTTTGTTAGAGAGATGAATATTTCTGTGTGGGTCTCTGACCCCAGGACTACTAATAATTATTAAAATTGGACTTCTGTAGTTGGTTAAGGCAAGAAAAACTGAGGTAATGGCATCTCCTGCTCTCCTTTATATCTTGGACGACCTGACGTCACCCAGCAAGCGACAGTAGCCGACGCACAAAACCTCGACTCTGGTATTCGCACCGACTGAGGGCTAACCACAGCATGGATAACCCCAATGGTTAGGACTGCAGCAGTGAGTACACTCTAACATCTACATTTATGGTAAGTGTACACAACTGTACTTTTTTAATTCCAGAATGTTCCTGGTACCAAGGAAAGAAGGCCCTTGGAGACCTATCCTGGATCTATCCTTCTCAACCTTTTCCTCCACGTACCCAGTTTCAAAATGATCACCTTACCTCTTCTATTACCTCTAATTCCCTCCCAGGCATTCATGGTAGCTCTAGATCTCAAGGATGCCTACTTCCGCATCTCCATTCATCCAGATTACAGGAAATTCCTTAGATTTTCAGTAGTCTCCTGTCATTTTCAATTCTCTGCATTGCCTTTGATCTCTCCTCTGCCCCAAGAGTGTTTACAAACTGTCTAGCCCCCTTCATTGCCCATTGCAGGACACAGGGCATACAAATGTACCCATACTTAAAATAGACCTACTCATCCTGCATCAAGACCACCAACTCCATCGACAACAGTTGTCTAATGCCCTCGCTCTCCTGGGGTTCACGATAAATGTGAAAAAATCTCACCTGATTCCCACACTGGACATGGCTGGCGTGCATACTACATGAAGGCCTTCATCCCAAACCATAGGATTCAGGAACTCTACTTCAATCAGATCCTTACCCAGCTTGCCCTGACAGCTCAGGAATTCCTGAGACTGTTAGGCCACATGGCATCCCTTATACCCATGCTGCCTTTGGCAAGACTCCACATGTGCAAAATTCAGTGGGTGTTTAAAAAAAAAACAAAACTATGGTATCTACATTCCCAACCCTTGGACTCCCCACTTCCATTGCTCCTCTACCTAAAAAAGGAGAACCACTGGTACATGTCTGCAATGCAAACCAACCTGGGGACCTACCTTCATATCCCAGCACTACTACAACAGCTGTCCACAGATGCTTCGGACCTGGGCTGGGGTGCAGTGTTACAAACAAGTCAATAACACATTTCAGTACAAGGAAAATGGTCTACTCTTAAGTGTAAAAGACCACATCATCATCAAGGAAATGAAAGCTCTGCTGTTGGCCCTTCTAATATTGAAGTCCTCTATCCTGCCAGGATCCCTAAAAGTAATCGCAGATAATATGACTGTCCTGTGGTGCGTAAATAAGGAAGGGGGGGGACCCAGGTCCTACCCACTATGCAGCCTGGCTACTCAGGTTTGGAATCTAGCCGCTTCCTTCAGGGTCCACTTATTAGCCATGTATATTCCCTCAGAGCAGAATGTTATGGCAGACATACTCTGCATAATCTCAGCCCCCTGTCATGAATGGCTGCTTCAGAGTGTTTTCCTAGACTTCATACACAGGTGGGGTATTCCACAAGCAGACCTGTTTGCCTTCCCATTCAACAGGCAGATGCCCAACTTCTGCACAAGGAACCCACATCCACAAGCTTGTAAAGTGGACGCCTTCTGCTTTTCATAGGGGGGGGGCTGCATCTGTACGCCTTTCCCCCCTTCACTCTAATCCAGAAAGTCGTCATAAAAATTCAGGAGGACAAACCAAAAATCCTACTGGTGACCCACTTTTTGGCCAAGGCAGCATTGGTTTAGCCAAGGGCAATCACCACAGGTTACTCCACCATCTAGACCTACTCACACAGAACAAGGGATCCCTGCTACACCCACAGGTAAATGACCTAAAACTGACCTTATGGGTGATAGAATTCTGATCCCTGACCGACACCTTTATTCAGAGGACGTACTCAATGTTCTGCAGGAAGCCATAAAACTTAGCACTAGGAGAAACTATGTAGCTAAGTGACACAGATTCTCCGTTTGGTGTCATAGGAGCATCCAGGACCCCCTCACTACTCTTGTACCAAGGGTCCTTGCTATCCTACTTGTTAGAGCTACTCCAAACAGGACTAACATATTCTTTAAAGCCCATTTATCTGCCATTTCTGCCTGTCTGCCCATTTCACCACCTTTGGCATCCAGACTGGAAGTCGAACTCTTTCTAAAGGGAGTCCTCCACATCAAACCTTCACGGAAAGCCACTCCCCCCTCCGTGGGACCTAAACTTTATATTAGAAAAGCTAACATTGCCCCCTTTTTAAACCAGCACATTCTGTTTCTTTGAAAGTGTGCACTTTGAAAACAGTCCTGCTAGTTGCCCTCTCCTCCGCCTGGAGGGTTTCAGAGTTCCAATCCCTGATGTCCACATCTCCGTACCTTGTTTCCCACAAGGACAGAGTTGTCCTCTGGACTAACCCTTCATTCATGCCCAAGGTAGTTAATGAACTGTCGTTGAATCAATCTATTAACCTACCAGTTTATCCTCATCCACAGTGTCTCAGAAAGGATCCTACATTCCTGGATGTACACAGACAAATTTGATACTACTTAGACAAATCCAAAGATATCAGGAAGTCACATCAATTATTTCTTTCCACCCCAGAGCCCTAGGGAAAGCTGTATCTAAGCAAACCATTGTCTCCTGGATCTCCAAGTCCATTTTCTTGTGCTACTCCCACCATGGGAAATACTTACAGGGCAACATTAAGTCTCATTCTACCGGAGCAGCTGCTTCCTCTACTGCCTTTTTCCAAGGCATAGACGCCTCTTCTATTTTAGAAGCAGCTACTTGGACCTCACTGTACATCTTCACCAAACACTGCAAGCTGGACATAGCATCCCGAGCTAGAGCAGGATTTGCCAGGACAATCCTGCAGGGTCTCCTTGACCGCAGGAACCCTTCCTCCTCCCGGGTTCATACTTAAAGCTCTGGTACTGCTCCTACTGATGTTCTTCATGTTTCACTGTTGCAGTCATCACACTTGAGTTAGTTGCCTGCAGGTAGCCCTCAGTTGGCCCGAATATCAGAGATTTAGTATTTCTGCATCAGATGCTGTCGCTCCAGGACTGACATCAGGTTGTCAGGGGTATAAAAGCAGGTAGCAGACGCCATTACATCAGTCTTTCTTGCCAAGGAGCCCAAAGCAGAAGCAGTTCACACGAGTGCCGGTCGACCTGCTACCTGAGTTTTCGTTAACGAATTAAATCATCCTGAAGTCTTCCAAAGCTAAGTACCCCGTAGGGGATCCTTTTTTCTTGCTCTCACCGATGACAGAAAGTTAATTGTCTTGCCTGTCGAAAGCAAATACCACACCGACATTTTCATTCTTACTGCGTCACCTGTTTAGGCCAAGACCACGACGTACTTCGCTGTCGTTTGTTTGCATTGTTAACACGAAGTATTCGTCGTCTGACCCTTATTGTCACTGAATACTTTCATCCCCTATCTTCGTATTCCAAAATGGCTGCGGTAAGCCATCCGACTACCAATTTATTCCAAAAAAACATAAGGATAAACAGAGACAGACTGCACAGGTCCAAAGCTGCCGACACTTCCGTTAAGCTAGTCACCAGTTCGCCGGTACTCAGTGAGGTGCTTTTGCAGCCCCTGATGCCCACTTCAGTGGATTCACAGGCATCTACCAAGACCCGTTCAGTTTCCGGTGTGCCGTGCGACTGTTCGACTACTGAACCTGTGGATGTCTCTACCTTCTATGGGTCCGGAGCCGCTGAGCAGGTACCGGCTTCTGAGGAAGTTCTTCGCACTACCGATGTTCGACACAAATCGACGGCTTTCGTGTCTTCAGTTCTGTCTAAAACTATAGAGTTTCTAAGGCCAAGAGTATGCACTATACCTAGAAAACAGAATCAAAGCGCATGCGCCTGCTCCCTTGCCACAACATCAAATTCTTAAAATGGCAGAAGACCTTATTATGCTATTTAGTGGAAGTCAGCCATCCCCTGCTAGAGAAAGAGACCAGTCCCCAGCAGCTTCAACAGACCAGGAGTCCGATGACTTTGAGGTATCTGATTATGAAGACATTCCCTTATCTGCTTATGAGGATTCAGATCCAGAGGAATAGTTTCCCTCTTCCTCTCCTCCAGAGGACTTTTCTTTTGGTGAAACCTTCCATACTTTAAGAGAGCATTTCCATTGGGAATGCCAAGACTCTCCTCAGTCCAAAAAGAGAGACTGAGAATTTCTAGATTTGCCACAACATAGGCCTTTAGCAATAACCCCAGTCCTGGAAGTTGTTGATGTAGTTGTGGAATCCAGTCTTACTCCTGATACTTTACCCCCTGCTCCTAGAAAACCAGACAGGTACTACAGAGTACCTGACTCTCAAATTCCTTTTCAAAAATCCTACTGCTGACCCAGAGACCCAGGGGCCTAAAGGTATCAAAGCAACTACAGCTAAGAATCCCACCCCTTCGGACAGGGATTCCAGAGCTTTGTACAGATGGGGTAAGAAAAGTATACACCTCTGCAACTCTCGCCATTAAGACTTTGAATTGTCACTTTCACTTGCTGAAGTACCAACAACAGTGTTATGAACTTATTAAGCAAAAAATAGCAACCTTTACAGATTGTGCAAAAAATGAAGAATTGCAAGAGCTTATGCATTCTGCAAGCCAAGTCAGCAAGCATACATTACAGTGTGGCTTTGACGTCCTAGAAGCATCTTGCAGGACAGCAGTCACTGGTTTTGTACTGAGAAGGCATGCTTGGCTTAAGGAGCAGTCCTTGCCAGACCATGTCAAATCCAAGATGTTAAGTTGTCTATCTCACCTTCATTCTTGCTGGATGGGTTCGGAGCCGACCTGCCCGACTCGCCACTCTAAAGCTCGAGAGTTGGTTCCACCGGCTCGAGGCTCCCCTTATATCCCACAATGCTAGGCGATAGTTACCTCAGATCTCGTTTGCCGCTACAGCTTCGAGGTTGGTTTTCTACCGGTTCCTGGTGAGTTTTTAGCTTTTTCTATAAAAAGTTACTCTTTTTACCCCTTTTTTAGTTTAATTATTCTTAAATTAGTGTAGTTCATTGAACTTTATCCCCGAACCTAATTTTTCCCGTTTCTTATTTCTTCCCTTGGGCCTTAGGCCTTCCCTTCCCTAGGGAGTGTTTGTGTAGTGTTCTACTGTTTATTGTACTTTATTTTTAGTATTTTTACTAAACTTTGTAATTTTGACAGGGTATAACTGGTGTGTTTGAGTGTGTGTTTGTGTTCACCAGTTAGGCTATGTCTAAAGAAGCAAAGGTCTCCGGATTCAAGAAGTGTGATGCGTGCTGTCAGAAAATGTCTCTGACAGACGCTCACACTTCTTGTCTATTGTCTGGGGCCTTTGCACCTGCAGGACTCCTGTGCTGTCTGCCATGGCTTCAGCCCCAGGGTCCTGCAGGAAAGAAAAAACAAGCTTATATTGAGAGGCTTGTTGAAGCCTGAGGATTCCCTGTCTGTCTCAACAGGAAGCCCTCCAAGGCATCGAGGTCTCGCTCCGGCTTCTGAGCCGAGACCTCAGGTTGTTCAACCTTGCCTTTATCGGCTCCGGCTGGAGCCGATAAGACTCAGTCCACAATTTCTGTGGCTTCCTCCGCCGGAGCCGAGGTTGTCGAGGTACCCGTGTCGGCGCCGACAGGATCTGCGGAGCCGACAACCAGAAAGAGGTCTAGGTCACCTTCTCTTGGCTCCGCTCATTCGGCCCAGGATCTCCCCTGCTGTCTGAACGGAGCCAAAGGTCTCATTCCTCTAGGTCATCGAGGCTGTCCGATCATGACCTTCAGAGGGTGGTGAGTCGACTACTCAAGTCTGAGGCACTAGCCCAGATGCTTCAGAGCCCGACTCATCAGTCGGTGCCTGCCCCGTTCCATCAACTCTTTCCTCCTTCGACTCTCTTGAGTTCGAGCCGGGTCGTGGTCGAACCGAGACTGTGGTCACCTCGAGCCGAGACAATTGTCTTCGCCCGCTGCCGGCCCGCTTCTTCCATGGAGGAATCTCGGCGCCGGACTTCCCTCGCCGGCTCCAAGGGGTGAGTGGCATCGACCCTTGTCCGACCCCCTCTCCCTCTCGGTGCTTGCGCTGGTGAGTTCGGCTCCGACATCGGCCTCGAGCCATCACTGTCGGTGCCGAGGGGTCCTTAGCTCCTCGGAGCGGGACCTCTGGCTCTGCCTGACAGGGGTGCTTTCGAGGTCATGCGGAGTGTGTTAGAGCCTGGCTCACTCCACAGTCGGCTCAGTCAGCCCCTCCCTCTATGCTGCCTCAGGGTAAGTCGACTCACTCCCTCATCCCGGACCACAGAGAGCCAACTTCTCAGGAACTCCCTTTGAGGATTTCATCCTCTTCCGAGGCCTCTCCTGATTTGGCAGAAGAGCCCCCTCGGAAGAGGAAGTGCAAGAGGAAGCACATTGACTCACCTGAGTCTATCACGTCGGACACAGATCTGATGATCCTGAGGGTTCCCCCCGTCCCCCTTCTGAAGATGTCTCATTTGCAGACATTCTGGAGATCCTTAAACAGAGGGGAAATTGGCCAGCCCACAACCCTTCGGAGGACGAATCTGTGTATCTTGAGGCGCTTGGCTCTCGCCCTTCCACCTCCTGGGTGTCCCCCTTCACCCCTCATGCAGGTGGTTGCTAAAAGGCATGGACGGCTCCTGATTCAGTGGACCCCACTCCCAGGAGACCCTCCAAATTCATCACAGCTCCATCAGACAAGGAATTTTTATCAAAAGGAGTCTCTGTTGATGCTATGGTGGTAGCTGCCGCCACAAAGAAGGAACTGGCTGATCCTTCAGTGCCTGTCCATCCACCTAACAAGGAATCTAGGTCCATGGATAGGTACGGAAGCGGATGTTCTCCTCAGCGACATTTACTATGCGTTCGCTGAATTACCTGTGCCATTTCACTGCCTTCAAAGGGACTTGATCAAAGAAGCGAGTGAAATGCTGAAGGACCCTACAGCTACGGGTTTCAAGAGAAAATGAACACGCAGCTGGCTATCCTTAATTCTATTTCCAACTCCTCCATGCGCCTCTCTTATGCGGCCGATGGAGCGAGCAGAGCCGCAGGAACAGGGGTAGCCTTACGTAGGCACGCCTGGATGCGGCTATGCAATTTTATGGAACCTTTCAAGACGTCTTTCACGAACTCCCTTTTGATGGATCATCTCTGTTTGGTCCACAAGTGAAAGAAACCCTGACTAGGTGCGAGACTGATGGCAAGACCCTTTCTGCCGTCGGAGTCCGTTTTCTACTCCTTCTAGGCCTTACCCCAAAGGCCAGAAGGGGAAAGATGTGGTTCCGTAAACAATCTCAAGGGACTTCGCCTGACGACAGAGTCGGTTCCCGCCAGAGGCAGAGGGGAACAACAATGGTAGACGCCGCCTAGAGGCAGGGGTCCGCAGAACCAGGGCAATCGAGAAACGCCTTCTGATAAGCCCTTTCAGCATCCCTGAGGTGTTGCCCGACTGCCCATCTTCGAGGCAGTCGGGGAAGATTGTCACTGTACCCAGAAGCCTGGCTATCCTTGACACAAGACAAATGGGTACAGTCCATCATTTCGAAGGTTATTCTATTCCCTTTCTTCGTTTTCCAAATCAGTCAAAAAATCCCTTCCAGATGTTCCACCGCAAAGGGAAATAGCAGCTTTGGAAATTTCAAAACTGCTTGCAAAAGAGCTATTCAGCCAGTGCCAGCAGACCAACTAGGATCCGGAATCTACTCAAGGTTCTTTTTAGTTCCAAAGAAAACAGGGGACTGGAGACCAATTTTGGATCTCAGTATCTTGCACAGATCGGTCAAGAAAACAAGATTTCGATGGTCACGCTGCAATCCATTCTTCCCTATTGGGAAAAGGAAACTGGATGTGCTCTATAGACCTTCAGGACGCGTACTATCACATAAAAATGAACAGACGCTCCAGAAGATTCCTCCGCTTCAGGCTGGGAACCAGTCATTTTCAGTTCAGGGCCCTGCCCTTTGGTCTCACCACTGCCCCGGTGTTTACCAAATGCATGGCAGTGGTAGCTTCTCACCTGAGACGACAAGGATTCCAGGTGTTTCCATATTTGGACGACTGGCTCCTCACAGCTCCCACCAAGCATCTCCTTCTGATGGCCAGAGATTACACTTTTCGCATCTGTCAAAAACTGGGTATCTCAATAAATTGCGAAAAGTCTGTTTTGTCGCCTTGTCGTACTATTACCTACATAGGCGCAAATTTAGATACTGTAAACATGTCTGCAACACTAACGAACCAAAGGATATCAGACATTCAAAAATTGGTATCACTACTTCTCAACAACAACAGAGCCAAAGCCAGGTTAGTTCTAAAGGTGTTGGGAATCATGGCAGCGGCCATACCTCTCCTTCCATTGGCCAGATACCACATGCGGATCCTTCATTGGATGCTTTTTTTCTCAATGGTCATACCAGGAACTTCCAATGTCTCACACCATTATGATCACGCAAGCATGCAAAAAGCATCTCATGTGGTGGATGTCTTCCCTCAGCTCCTGTTGGAAGACCATTTGTTCCACCTCCTCCGGTTGCTACTCTGACAACGGATGCCTCCCTGATCGGGTGGGGGGGGGCATTATCAGGGCAGGACAGTCCAGGGCACATGGCAACCAAACGAATGCCACTTGCACATAAATGTTCTGGAGATGAGAGCAGTGCTTTTAGCGTTGCAAGCCCTTCAAGACTCTCTTCCCTTGGGAACGATTGCAATCCAGACAGACAATATGTCTGTAGTGTGGTACATCAACAAACAAGGCGGAACCAGATCATACCCCTGTGTCGAAGCACTGAGACTGTGGCAATGGGCGATTTCTTCTCAGCGTTTTCTGATAGCAACGCACATCCCCGGAAGTCCAATCACATTGCGGACAAGTTGAGCAGAGCTATTCTCATGCCTCACGAGTGGTCTCTGAAAGACTCTGTAGTGAGAGATATTTCTCAAGTGGGGTCAGCCTTGCTGCGATCTTTTGCTACTCCCCAAAACAGCAAGTGCAGAGAATACTTCACTCTATTCCCTTTACCAGGCCAACCCAGCAGGGACGCCTAGTCCAAGTTTGGCCCGGGACTTCTGTATGCATTTCCACCTTCCCACTGATCTCTCAAGTAATACAGAAAGCTATCGCTCAGAAGGCCTCATTGATCCTCATTGCTCCTTACTGGCTCGCAAGTGTGGTTCCCCTTTCTGCATCGATTTCTCTTGAGCGACCGTGGAGTCTGGACCTAGTTCCAGATCTTTGACCCATCAGTCGGGTCAGTTTCATCGCCCCTCCCTCTCTGAACCTCACTGCTTGGTTCCTCCACTTCCAACCGTAGCCAGGCTTCCTCAATTATCTCACTCTGTTAGAGATATTTTGATAGCTTCCCATAAATCTTCCACTCGAAAGATTTATTTGAGTAAGTGGAAACGCTTTTCATATTGGGCACAAGGAAAGGACATAGATCCTTTCACCGCTTCCATCCAACTAGTCCTTGTTTTTCTTGCTGAACTCTTCCATGCAGGTTCATCTCCATCTACTCTTAAGGTTCAATTGGCAGCTATTTCTAATTTCCATGTGGGTATTTCTGAATCTGCCCTAATGTCTCACAAACTCTGCAAAGCCTTTTTGAAAGGAGTTTTTCTTCTCAGACCTCCTGTAAGAAATCCTCCTTCTCCTTGGGACCTAAATTTAGTTCTTGCTTCTTTGATTCTTTCCCCTTCGAACCTGCAGCTTCATGTTCCTTAAAGTTATTATCATGGAAAACTCTCTTTCTGGTGGCTATCACATCAGCTAGAAGAATTTCAGAACTTCAAGCACTCAGTTGTCGCTCTCCTTACCTTGTGTTCCATAAGGACAGAGTTTCCTTACGAACTAACCCGTCCTTTTTGCCTAAGGTGGTTTCAACATCAAATCTAAACCAATGCATTGACCTCCTGTCTTTTTCCGAGTATTCAAATAGGTCTGAACAAAAATTACACTGTCTGGATGTTCATCGTCAATTAAGGTACTACTTGGACAGGACTAAACAATTCAGAAAATCTGATCAGCTGTTTGTCTCCTATGCGGAAAGCAGAAAGGGACTTCAGTTTCAAAGGTATCTTTATCCAGATGGCTAACATCTCTGATTACCCTTGTTTATGAGATTAGACACCAAAACTGCCTAATAAGCCTAAAGCCCATTCCACCAGAGCTTTGGCTACTTCTCTAGCCTTCCAAGACAGACTGCCTATTGACACCATTTGTGCAGCGGCTACTTGGGCTACTCCTCACACTTTTGTTTCCATTATAAGTTGGATTTAGCTTCTAGGCATAGAGCTAATTTTGGTTCCACTGTTCTCAGGAGTCTGTTCCGTTAGGGCCACCCGGGACAAGGTGCTAGGGACGGTCCCATCCAGCAAGAATGAAGGCTGAGATAGACAACTTAACATATAGAAGTTATGTTCTTACCATAACGCTCCATGTTAGTTGTCTTCTTCTCGCCTTCTTCTCAAGGCCCCACCCTCCTTCCCCTGGCCTGGACAGACCTAGAGGAGTTGTGATCGTGACCTCTCTTTCTACCACCTCTTTCTTAGCTATATGCTATTATGCATATTTCTTGTTTCAGGATGTAGGTCACCCTTCTTCTTCCTGTTGTTAGAGGTGGATTCTGTTTTTACAGTTATACTGTTTCTGTTATAAGCTGGGGTTAGCTTACAAACGAGATCTGAGGTAACTATCGCCTAGCATTGTGGGATATAAGGGGAGCCTCGAGCCGGTGGAACCAACTCTCGAGCTTTAGAGTGGCCGAGTCGGAGCCGAGGTCGGCTCCGAACCCATCCAGCAAGAAGAAGACGAGAAGAAGACAACTAACATGGAACGTTATGGTAAGAACATAACTTCTATTTATTAGACGCTCCTTTGAACAAGGACAATCTGTTTGGCACCAAAGCAGAAGAGGTGCTTAAAAATATGGAAGAAAAAGCTAAATCTATGCAGAAAGTCAAATAATTCTTACAAGTACAGATTCCTAGATTCAGTAGGCATTGCCCGTCGAAACACTGGTCCTTTCCAGCCTCTCCAGGCCATCTCCAACTAGAGTCACAAAATTGGTATTACTGCACGGTAGCTATATACGAAACCAGCAATATTCACGCCAAAATCCTTTATCGCAAAGCTTTTGGGTCTACACCCTTCATCAGTACATAAATCAATTTTCTCACTGTTTAAAAGGGGACTACTATCAAGTCGCATGTTCCAGCCAGCCTGTCATCCTAACTAACCTATAAATCTTAAAGAAATAACAATTTATTCTAAAACTATCTAAAAGTCGTACTTAAAATATAAAATTTAAACATTATAAAATAACAAAAAATATTTTTAAAAAACATTTTAAGGAATTACTAAATTCTCTCTCCTTGTCTTTTTTCTAAGACCGGTTTTAAACTAACCGCATTAAGACCAGGGTTCACATCGGCTTGAAGCCTAACAATCCATTCATATTACCTTAATTCAAAAGTGTTTGTCACCCTTCCTTACACCCATTTCCACATTGCACATAACTCTAAATTTAAACCTATGTCTTTCATCATTATCTATAATATGTTTGCTCAATGCATTTGCTGGAACTTTTCTTATTATCTCAGACTTATGTTCTATTCTTTCCTTCAACTTTCTAGTGGCCTTACCTACATAAAATGATGCGCATGCCACGCATATAGCTAGGTATACCACCTGAGTTGCATTACAAGTTGTCAGAGTTCTTAGGGTATATGCTTCTTTATGAACTGGATGTATATAGATGTCACCCCCGTCATATAAATCATTACAACATGTACAGTTGTAACACTTCCTTGTACCCACTTCTCTTCGCAACTGTGTTTCATCTTTATAATCTTTGTAACAAAAGTTTCTGTTTTAAAGTTTGTGAATTTCTATAAGCGTACCGTGGTTTCTCACCTATTAACTTTATTTCAGGCATTGCCATCAAAATAGGCCAATTTCTTTCCACTATGTTTCGTACACTGGTTGTGTTAAGATTGAATGTAGTAAGATCTCACTATTTTCTCATTACAATTTGGTTTATTACTAAATACTACCCCACCATTAAAAACTGGTTTATATTTATTGACTCTACCTAATAACACCTCATCATAAACACTATCTATAACATGATCTGGGTAACCATTCCTCTTAAATTCTTGCATCATTTCCATAGCTTGTTTCCTTAAAACTATCATCCACTGTATTCAATTTACTAGATGTCCTTCAAGGATGCATCTGCAGTCATAACATATGGGTTGTCCTGCCTCAGGCAGCCCTTCGGTCGGCCGGATTCCAAAGTCTGGGTCTGGCAAAGCTGATGTCGCGACTTTCCCCAGGCGATCGGCGTCTGGTATAAAAGCATCGCCGGCCTTTTCCTCAGTCTTTCTTGTGCACGAGCGATTGCCGGCGGAAGCAGTTAAGTGCCGGTCGGTCAGATCCTGTGATTCAGCCACCGAGACTTGAAAAAGCTAAGTACCCGTTGGGGACTCTTTTCTGCCTCAGCCGATGTCAGATAAATTAAATAATTGTTTAACTTGTGGGCAACAAATACCTCATAAGAATTTCCACTCCTACTGCCTCCCTTGCTTAGGCCCAGACCACGGCGTCTCCGGTACTGTTCAGCCCTGTTAGCCTTCCTTCAGACGACTACTCAACTCTTAGACGTCGATCGAGGTTGGGTACGCCGGGACGGAAATTTTGGGGCACCTTATAAAGTTGCATATAAAATGCCGTCGGAGACACCGACATCACATTTGATGAAAAAACGGAAGGACAAGGACCGACACTAGCGGCCTGTGGATGTTCTTCGTTCCCCATTGCTGCAGTCCTTACTATTGGGTATAGTCAAAGCGTCAATCGGCCGAATACGCAAATTATAAGGCTGGCGTCGGTCAGAAGCGCGATGGGCTAGCGTCAATGCGTCAGAATTACTAATCGCGTGACCGGCGTCATATCCCCAGTCTTTTGCCGCGTAGTCCCGATGCAGAAGCAGTTTTTGAGTGCACTCTGGTCTGGTGAGATCCTGTGATTCAGAACAAGACTTGGTGTTGAACCTTGCCTCTTTTCTTGACCATGTCAGATAAATTAAATAATTGTTCTTGTGGGAAACAAATACCTCATAAGAATTTCCACCCTGCTCCCTTGCTTAGAGACCACATGCCTGTTCAGCCTGTGCTTTCAAACCAACTCTTAGCATGAGTTTGCAGAGAATTTTTGGGGCAAATTTTGCTATAAAATGCCGCCAGACACATCCATTTGATGAACAAGGACAAGCTCCACATATGTGGATGTTCTTCGCTTCCCCATTGCTGCAGTCCTGACTATTGAGTCCGCTGGCCCAGTCGCCCAATACCAGAGTATTGAGGTCGGACAGGGCGCATTAGACTGACGCCAGTACGCCAGGGTACTAATGCGCATGACCCACGCCATATCCTCAGTCTTTTTTGCCGCATGGTCCGATGCAGAAGCAGTTTTTGCAAGTGCAGGTTGGCGTTCTGAAATATTTCAAAACGTGAGTTTCAGACGAACCAAGACAGAAGCTAATGCTGGGGACCTCTTTTCTTCAGCATGTCTAAATTAATTGAACTGAAACAAATACCATAAGATTTCCATTCTACTGCTTTTGCAGAAAGCCCAGACCATTCTCGGTGTTCAGCCTAAATTTCAAACCAACTCTTAGAGGATGGTTTTTAGAATTTTCAATGCAAGAAATGCCGCAGACACCTTCACATTTATGACAAGGACAAGGACCACATACTGTGGATGTTCTTCGCTCCACATTGCTGCAGTCTACTATTGGGTATAGTCTGCGGGCCCGTCAGAGAGAAGCTGACGCCGGTCAGGGCAAGACAGACTGACGCCAGTACGTCAGGGTACACGCATGACACGCCATATCCCCAGTCTTTTGCCGCATGGTCCGATGCAGAAGCAGTTTTCGAGCAGGCAAGTTGGCGTCTGAAATATTTCAACAGTTTCAGACCAAACAGAGTTGGTTTGACCTAAGTACCCGTTCGCTAGGGAACATTTTGGTTTTTCTTGCCTCAGTATTTAACGGATGTCAGAAAAGTGAATAACTGTATTTCTTGTGGGAAACAGATACCTCATAGGGATTACCATACCTTGTGTATACCTTGTTTAGGGCCTGAGCAGCGTTGTTGGTTGCCTTGTGCTAGGCTAGAAAAGCACTGTATTACTGTGCCATTAGTGTTTGACTATTATAAAATGCCTTCTCCGGCGCCGCTTTCAAGCGCGACAAAATCTGTAAGCCTGTTGATGAAGGCAGTCAATTTCTTTACTCAGTTGGAGGTTTTACCAGGAGTTTCCATTCTCAGGCAGAAACTTACTGCAGGATAGCCTCTCAGAGTCCACTGGGGGCTTCTCAGGTAACTGTTCTTCCCTCTCTTCCCAAGGTAGTTAGGCCTCTCCTTCTGTTGCCAAAACTTCTTTGAAGCCTAGTTCAATTCAGTTCTGCATTTGGGTTCTTAAACATATGTAATGAGATTTGATTACTATGATTAGATTTCCTCCTGATAAGAGCAATCTTTGATGTTTTGAACAGTCTCATTCTGCAAGACTTGCAGAGATTCCACTTATTCCTTCTGATGTGGATGATTCCACTCCTACAGCTTCTCTCCCTGGGGATTTCTCATTTTCAGAGACTCTGCATTCATGAGGAGCACAAATGGAAGGCCAGGATTACTCTGATTCAGGAAAAACAAGGGAATTCTTGTTTTTACCCCAGCATAGGCCCTTAGCTATTCCTCCTGTGTTGAATGTGGTAGATGTGCAGAGGCTTCACTGAACTGACTCTTTGCCTCCTGCTCCTGTTAAGCCTGATAGGTATTATAGGGTCCCAGCTCTGTATTTGTTTGAGTCCTAGTGGACCCAGAAACTATTCAAGGGCCTAAAGGTGTTAAGGCCTCTGTGGTTAAAATCCTGTTCCCACTTTCAGAAAGGCAAGGGCTTTGGATAGGTGGGAAAGAAATGTATACTTCTTAGCCATGAGGCTTGAATTGTCAATTTCACATGCTAAAATATCAGAATTATCTCCTTTAACAAACGCACTATTAAGAGGAGGTTAGACTGTGCCAGGTTAGTGTTTGGGAAGCTTGCAATTATAAAATGCCGCCGGATGCTCCGCCCGCTTTCCGGGCAAGGACAAACAGCTTTAGGTTGATGAACCGCAGTCCCGGACGCCGGTTCTTTAGAAGGCTCAGTGGAGCCAGAGGTTTTGCCAGGACCCATGGAGTCTCAGGCAGAAACTTACTGTGGATGTGCCTTCAGGAGGTAGGCCAGGCTGAGGGGGCTTCTCAGGTAACTGTTCTTCTCTCTTCCCAAGGTAGTTAGAGCCTCTCCTTCTGTTGCCCTTCTGTTTCCAAACTTCTTTGAGAGGTAGGCCAAGTTCAGCTTCAGTGGGGGCTTCTCCCAGCTTCAGGTTCTGTACCTAAGAAACATATGCTTAAAATGGCAGAAGATTTGATTACTATGATTAGAGGTTCTATGCCCCTCCTGATAAGAGGCCTAGGGTGGAACCTGAGTTTGATAGTTTTGAACAGTGTTCAGAGGCTTCAGAGTCTTCTGGAAGACTTGCAGGAGTATCCCCTTATTCTGATTCTGATGTGGATGATTCCACTCCTACAGCTTCTCCTCCTGAGGATTTCTCATTTTCAGAGGCTCTGCATTCCATGGGGGAGCACTTTAAATGGGAAGGCCAGATTACTCTGATTCCAGGAAAAGGCTTAGGGAATTCTTGTTTTTGAGATAGGTAGACTGTGCCAGGTTAGTGTTTGGGAAGCGTTGCAATTATAAAATGCCGTGGATGCTCCGGCGCCGCTCCAAGAAGCGGACAAAACAGAAGCCTAGGGTTGATGAACCGCAGTCCCGGACGTCGGTTCTTTAGAACTCAGTGGAGCCAGAGGTTTTGCCAGGAGTTTCATGGAGTCTCAGGCAGAAACTTTACTGTTACAGGATGTGCCTTCTCAGGAGGTAGGCCAGGCTGAGGGGCTTCTCAGGTAACTGTTCTTCCCTCTCTTCCCAAGGTAGTTAGAGCCTCTCCTTCTGTTGCCAAAACTTCTTTGAGAGGTAGGCCAGCTTCAGTGGGGGCTTCTCCTAGCATTTTGGGTTCTGTACCTAAACATATGCTTAAAATGGCAGAAGATTTGATTACTATGATTAGAGGTTCTATGCCCTGATAGAGGCCTAGGGTGGAACCGAGTTTGATAGTTTTGAACAGTGTTCAGAGGCTTCAGAGTCTTCTGCAGAAGACTTGCAGGAGTATCCTACTTATTCTGATTCTGATGTGGATGATTCCACTCCTACAGCTTCTCCTCCTGAGGATTTCTCATTTTCAGAGACTCTGCATTCCATGAGGAGCACTTTAAATGGGAAGGCCAGGATTACTCTGATTCAGGAAAAGGCTTAGGGAATTCTTGTTTTACCCCAGCATAGGCCCTTAGCTATTCCTCCTGTGTTGATGTGGGGCTTCTCCTAGCATTTCTGGTTCTGTACCTAAGAAACATATGCTTAAAATGGCAGAAGATTTGATTACTATGATTAGAGGTTCTATGCCCCCCTGATAAGAGGCCTAGGGTGGAACCGAGTTTGATAGTTTTGAACAGTGTTCAGAGGCTTCAGAGTCTTCTGCAGAAGACTTGCAGGAGATCCTACTTATTCTGATTCTGATGTGGATGATTCCACTCCTACAGCTTCTCCTCCTGAGGATTTCTCATTTTCAGAGACTCTGCATTCCATGAGGGAGCACTTTAAATGGGAAGGCCAGATTACTCTGATTCCAGGAAAAGGCTTAGGGAATTCTTTTTACCCCCAGCATAGGCCCTTAGCTATTCCTCCTGTGTTGAATGTGGTGGAAGATTTGCAGAGGCTTCCTGAACCCTGACTCTTTGCCTCCTGCTCCTGTTAAGCCTGATAGGTATAAGCTCAAGCTCATAAGTATTTGTTTAAGAGTCCTACGGACCCAGAAACTATTTCTCAAGGGCCTAAAGGTGTTAAGGCTCTGTGGTTAAAAAATCCTGTTCCCACGATAAAGAGGCAAGTTTAATAGGTGGGGAAAGAAAGTATACTTCTTCCACTGTAGCCATGAGAGCTGACTGTCAATTTCACATGCTATATCAGAATTATCTCCTTTCACAATTAAAATCTAAGGTGATGTCTAAGCTGGGTATTGAGGTAAAGAGTTGCTGGATTTGGTTCATGTGTCTGAACAAGGGAAGCATTCTATGCAATGTGGTTTTGATGCTGCACATAGCCTCCCTAAGGGTGGCTACAGTTCTGTTCTTCAGAGGCCTGGTTGAAGGATCAACTTTAGCCTAGCAGTTAAGCAAGGATTTTGGATGCTCCTTACAGTCTGAGTTTCTTTGATGCCTGTGGCATTTTGA
Source organism: Protopterus annectens (assembly GCF_019279795.1). Lineage (NCBI taxonomy): Eukaryota > Metazoa > Chordata > Ceratodontiformes > Protopteridae > Protopterus > Protopterus annectens. Next base: position 50,918,182 of record NC_056738.1, on the reverse strand, counting down.
GGAAGACTGTCTCTTTCAAAGAAAATTGGGATTTAATTACTCAAGACAAATGGGTGTTGGATATCATTCACCACGGTTACAGATTTTATTTCCATACAATGCCCCTTTCAAAGGCATGCGATCCTCCTCCACAAAGAAAGAGGCTCACAAGTTGCTGGATTTGGTTCTGTGTCTGAACAAAGCATTCTTTGCAAAGGTTTGGCTGTACAGGCCTCCTCGGTGGCTATAGTTCTGTTCTTCCACATGCCTGGTTGAAGGATCAGAATTTGCTGAGCATGTTAAGACAAGGATTTTGGATGCTCCTTTACAGCTGATGTATTTATTTGGATCCCTGTGGAAGCAGTTTTAAAAAGGAAGACTGTCTCTTTCAAGAAAATTGGGATTTAATTACTCAAGACAAATGGGTGTTGGATATCATTCACCAGTTACAGATTTTATTTCCATACATGCTTTCAAAAGGCATGCCAGGCTTCCTCCTCCACAAAGAAAGGCTCTGTGTTATAATTTAGGATGTAGCCAGTCCCTGTATCAGAAAGGCCTATTTTATTCTCTGTTCCTAGTACCAAAGAAGGGGAACGTGGAGACCAATTTTGGTATCTCTCCTCAACACTTTTCTGGACATTCCCAAGTTCAAGATGTTGGCGTTACAACAGCTTTTACCTCTGCTGGGCAAAGATCACTGGATGGTAACTTTGATCTCAAGGAAGCTTACCTTCATGTGCTATCTAAGTTGCAGGAAGTATCTGCTTTGAGCTGGAAATTCTCATTATCAGTTCTCTGCATTGCCCTTTGGCTTTCTGCGCCCAGAGTATTCAAAGGTTCTGGCTCAGTGATAGCTTACTTCAGGCTTCAAGGAATTCAAATCTATCCTTACTTGGGCACTGCCTGATTCTGGCTCAAGAAAGGAAGACCTTCTACAACATCTGGAATATGTTATAGCAACTAAGATGCCTAGGGTATGTCAAATAAAGTCCAGTCTAGTACCTCTCAAGACATGTGCTTTCTGGGTGTGAGTGTACAGCAGCCCAGATGGCCTTAACCCGGACAAACAAAAGAGTGTCACTTTCTTCTCTATCTCATCAGTCCTTCTGACTGCAAGGACAGTCCTTCAAACATTAGGGTTCATGGCATCTTGTATTCTGGTGCTTCCCAATGCCAAACTGCATGAGGAAGCTACAATGGTATCTCAAAATGTATGGACACAGCACTGCCAGGATTTGGACACTGTCATTCAAATAATACCTTGCCTTCAAAAAGATGTCTCAGTTATCCATGCAGAGGCTTCAGGAATGTCCCTGATTCTTGCCTCCTGCTCCTGTTAAGCCTGATAGGTATTATAGGGTGCCTGAAGCTCATAAGTATTTGTTTAAGAGTCCTAGGGCAGACTCAAAACTATTTCTCAAGGGCAAGGGCTCTGTGGTTAAAAATCCTGTTCCCACTGATAAAGAGGCAAGCTTTGATAGGTGGGGAAAGAAATTATCTTCTTCCACTGTAGCCATGAGATGCTTGGAATTGTCATTTCACTAAAATATCAGAATTATCTTTCACAATTAAAATCTAAGGTGGATGCTGGCAAGGTATTGAGTAAAGAGTTGCTGGATTTGGTTCAGTCTGATGTGTTGGAAGCAAAAGAAAATGGGTAAGCTAAGTCTATGCAACTGTTAAAGATGCTGCAGCCCTCGAGGGTGGCTGCTACTAGTTCTGTTCTTCGCTAGGGCATGCCTGGTTGAAGGATCAGAATTTAGCCTAGCATGTTAAGACAAGGAGGATCAGTCCTTTACAGTCTGATGTGTTTTTGGATCGCCTGTGGCAGCTCCTTTGGGAGGAAGACTGTCTCTTTTCAAAGAAAATTGGGATTTAATTACTCAAGACAGATGGGTGTTGGATATCATTCACCACGGTTACAGGTTTTATTTCCATACAATGCCCCTTTCAAAGGCATGCCAGACGTTCCTCCTCCACAAAGAAAGAGGCTCACAAGCAAATTTCTCAGTTACTCCAAATAGGGGCCATTCAGCCAGTCCCTGTATCAGAAAGGGGCCTAGGATTTTATTCTCTGTTCCTAGTACCAAAGAAGGGGAACACGTGGAGACCAATTTTGGATTTATCTATCCTCAACACTTATCTGGACATTCCCAAGTTCAAGATGTTGACGTTACAACAGCTTTTACCTCTGCTGGGCAAAGATCACTGGATGGTAACTTTAGATCTCAAGGAAGCTTACCTTCATGTATAAGACTAAGTTGGGAAGCATTCTGCTGAGCTGGAAATTCTCATTATCAGTTCTCTGCATTGCCCTTTGGCTTATCTACTGCCAGAGTATTCACAAAGGTTCTGGCTCCAGTGATAGCTTACTTCAGGCTAAGGAATTCAAATCTATCCTTACTTGGACGACTGCCTGATTCTGGCTCAAGAAAAGGAAGACCTTCTACAGCATCTGGAATATGTCATAGCAGTGCTAAGATGCCTAGGGTATTCTGTGAACGAAATAAAGTCCAGTCTAGTACCCTCTCAAGACATGTGCTTTCTGGGTGTGAGACTGAATACAGCAGCCCAGATGGCCTTTTAACCCCGGACAAACAAAAGAGTCTGTCACTTTACTTCCATCAACTATCTCATCAGTCCTGCTGACTGCAAGGACAGTCCTTCAAGCCTTAGGGTTCATGGCATCTTGTATTCTGGTGCTTCCCAATGCCAAACTGCATATGAGGAAGCTACAATGGTATCTCAAAGTGTATGGACACAGCACTGCCAGGATTTGGACACTGTCATTCAAATAATACCTTGCCTTCAAAAGGAATTTTTGTGGTGGGCTCAGGAATGTCACCTAAACAAGGGACTCTCTGTGACCCGCCAGAGGCGAAGTCAGATTTTAACGACAGATGCCTCAGACATTGCTTGGGGAGCTCATCTAAATGGAAAGTGGATACAAGACAAGTGGCCTGCCAGACTACAGCATCTACATATCAACATGAAGGAGATGTTAGCAGTCCAGTTTGCATTAATGGCTTTCAAGGAGTTACTTCTTCCAGGGCAGGTGTTGATTCTAACAGACAACACAACTGTCATGTGGTACATCAACAAACAAGGGGAACATTCTTATCCTCTATGCAGGCAAGCAATGATTTTATGGGAGACTGCTAGTTGCATCTAACTCTTCAGGCCAGGTTTCTGCCAGGAGCACAGAAGTCCTTAGCAGATGTGTTAAGGAGACAAATCATGGATCCCCACCAGTGGAAACTCGATCTTCATGTATTTCGAAAATTGACAGTGTCATGGGGGACCTCAGACATAGATCTGTTCGCTTCTCCACTAAACCACCAGCTGCAGTATTGCACAAAGGTTTCATCACACAGCTTGGAAAGTGGATGCTCTGTCTTTCAGTTGGAAAACTTCATGTGTATGCCTTTCCACCTCTGCCTCTTCTTCCAAAGGTACTATTAAAGGTCAGACAAGACAGGCCAAGGATGATTTTGAAAGCTCCAGATTGGCCTCGCAACACTGGTACCCACTACTAGGAGTCTGGTAAGAAGCCTCCATGGCCTTTACCTCTGATTCCTCACCTCTCAGAAGGACGGTCATCTGCTCAATGTCAAGCTTCACTCTCTTCATCTAACAGCCTGGCATATTCTGTGTTGAAACAGCAGGTCTCAACTGACTCTTTGCCTCCTGCTCCTGTTAAATAGGTATTATAGGGTGCCCGAAGCTCATAAGTATTTGTTTAAGAGTCCTAGGGGACCCAGAAACTATTTCTCAGGGCCTAAAGGTGTTAAGGCCTCTGTGGTTAAAATCCTGTTCCCACTGATAAGAGGCAAGGGCTTTGGATAGGTGGGGAAAGAAAGTGTATACTTCTTCCACTCTAGCCGAGGGTTGAATTGTCAGTTTCACATGCTAAAATATCAGAATTATCTCCTTTCACAATTGAAATCTAAGGTGGATGCTTTGGCGGAAGGTATTGAGTGTAAAGAGTTGCTGGATTTGGTTCATGTGTCTGAACAAGTGGGTAAGCATTCTTTGCAATGTGGTTTTGATGCTGTACAGGCCTCCTCGGGGGTGGCTGCTACTAGTTCTGTTCTTAGCAGGCATGCCTGGTTGAAGGATCAGAATTTACCTGACCATCTTAACACAAGGATTTTGGATGCTCCTTTACTGTCTGATGTGTTGTTTGGATCCTGTGGAAGCAGTTTTAAAGAAAATGGAGGAAGACTAAGTCTCTTTTCAAAGAAAAGGTGGGATTTAATTACTCAAGACAAATGGTGTTGATATCATTCTGCGTTAGATCTATTTCCATACAATGCTTTCAAAGGCATGCCAGGCTTCCTCCTCCACAGAAAGGGCTCACAGCAAGTTTCTCAGTTACTCCGGATGGGGCCTTCAGCCAGTCCCTGTATCAGAAAGGCCTAGGATTTTATTCTGCCTGTTCCTAGTACCAAGAAGGGAACGTGGAGAAATTTGGATTTATCTCTCCTCAACACTTTCTGGACATTCCCAAGTTCAAGATGTTGGTTACAGCAACACCTCTGCTGGGCAAAGATCACTGGATGGTAACTTTAGATCTCAAGGAAGCTTACCTTCATGTGTATAAGACTAAGTTGGAAGTATCTCGGTTTCGAGCTGGAAATTCTCATTATCAGTTCTCTGCATTGCCCTTTGGCTTATCTACTGCGAGTATTCACAAAGGTTCTGGCTCCAGTGATAGCTTACTTCAGGCTTCAAGGAATTCAAATCTATCCTTACTTGGCGACTGCCTGATTCTGGCTCAAGAAAGGAAGACCTTCTACAGCATCTGGAATATGTTATAGCAGTGCTAAGATGCCTAGGGTATTCTGTGAGCGAAATAAAGTCCAGTCTAGTACCCTCTCAAGACATGTGCTTTCTGGGTGTGAGACTGAATACAGCAGATGGCCTTTTAACCCGGACAAACAAAAGAGTCTGTCACTTTACTTCCATCAACTATCTCATCAGTCCGTGCTGACTGCAAGGACAGTCCTTCAAGCATTAGGGTTCATGGCATCTTGTATTCTGGTGCTTCCCAATGCCAAACTGCATATGAGGAAGCTACAATGGTATCTCAAAATGTATGGACACAGCACTGCCAGGATTTGGACACTGTCATTCAAATATACCTTGCCTTCAAAAATTTTTGTGGTGGGCTCAGGAATGTCACCTAAACAAGGGACTCTCTGTGACCCGGCCAGAGAGTCAGATTTTAACGACAGATGCCTCGGACATTGCTTGGGAGCTCATCTAAATGGAAAGTGGATACAAGACAAGTGGCCTGCCAGACTACAGCATCTACATATCAACATGAAGGAGATGTTAGCAGTCCAGTTTGCATTAATGGCTTTCAAGGAGTTACTTCTTCCAGGGCAGGTGTTGATTCTAACAGACAACACAACTGTCATGTGGTACATCAACAAACAAGGGGAACACATTCTTATCCTCTATGCAGGCAAGCAATGATTTTATGGGAGACTGCGCTAGCTTGCACCTAACTCTTGAGGCAAGGTTTCTGCCAGGGGCACAGAACTCCTTACCAGATGTGTTAAGCAGACAAATCATGGATCCCCACAGTGGAAACTGGATCTTCATGTATTTCAAAATTGACAGTGTCATGGGGAACTCCAGACATAGATCTGTTAAGCTTCTCCACTAAACCACCAGCTGCCAAAGTTTTGCACAAAGGGTTTCATCACACAGCTTGGAAAGTGGATGCTCTGTCTTTCAGTTGGAAAAACCTTCATGTGTATGCCTTTGCACCTCTGCCTCTTCTTAGGTACTATTAAAGGTCAGACAAGACAGGCCAAGGATGATTTTGATAGCTCCAGATTGGCCTCGGCAACACTGGTACCCACTACTGAGTCTGGTAGGAAGCCTCCATGGCCTTTACTCTGATTCCTCATCTGTTATCTCAGAAGGATGGTCATCTGCTCAATGTCAAGCTTCACTCTCTTCATCTAACAGCCTGGCATATTCTGTGTTGAAAACACAGCAGGTCTCAACTTATCAGAAAGGGGCCTAGGATTTTATTCTGCCTGTTCCTAGTACCAAAGAAGGGGAACACGTGGAGACCAATTTTGGATTTATCTCTCCTCAACACTTTTCTGGACATTCCCAAGTTCAAGATGTTGACGCTACAACAGCTTTTATTCTGCTGGGCAAAGATCACTGGATGGTAACTTTAGATCTCAAGGAAGCTTACCTTCATGTGCATAAGGCTAAGTTGCAGGAAGTATCTGTTTGAGCTGGAAATTCTCATTATCAGTTCTCTGCATTGCCCTTTGGCTTATCTACTGCAGAGTATTCACAAAGGTTCTGGCTCCAGTGATAGCTTACTTCAGGCTTCAAGGAATTCAAATCTATCCTTACTTGGACGACTGCCTGATTCTGGCTCAAGAAAAGGAAGACCTTCTACAGCATCTGGAATATGTTATAGCAGTGCTAAGATGCCTAGGGTATTCTGTGAACGAAATAAAGTCCAGTCTAGTACCCTCTCAAGACATGTGCTTTCTGGGTGTGAGACTGAATACAGCAGCCCAGATGGCCTTTTTAACCCCGGACAAACAAAAGAGTCTGTCACTTTACTTCCATCAACTATCTCATCAGTCCGTGCTGACTGCAAGGACAGTCCTTCAAGCATTAGGGTTCATGGCATCTTCCCAATGCCAAACTGCATATGAGGAAGCTACAATGGTATCTCAAAAATGTATAGACACAGCACTGCCAGGATTTGGACACTGTCATTCAAATAATACCTTGCCTTCAAAAAGAATTTTTGTGGTGGGCTCAGGAATGTCACCTAAACAAGGGACTCTCTGTGACAGAGGCAGTCAGATTTTAACGACAGATGCCTCGGACATTGCTTGGGGAGCTCATCTAAATGGAAAGTGGATACAAGACAAGTGGCCTGCCAGACTACAGCATCTACATATCAACATGAAGGAGATGTTAGCAGTCCAGTTTGCATTAATGGCTTTCAAGGAGTTACTTCTTCCAGGGCAGGTGTTGATTCTAACAGACAACACAACTGTCATGTGGTACATCAACAAACAAGCGGGAACACATTCTTATCCTGTATGCAGGCAAGCAATGATTTTATGGGAGACTGCGCTAAGCTTGCAACTAACTCTTCAGGCAAGGTTTCTGCCAGGAGCACAGAACTCCTTAGCAGATGTGTTAAGCAGACAAATCATGGATCCCACAGTGGAAACTGGATCTTCATGTATTTCAAAATTGACAGTGTCATGGGGAACTCCAGACATAGATCTGTTCGCTTCTCCACTAAACCACCAGCTGCCAAGTTGCACACTTTCATCACACAGCTTGGAAAGTGGATGCTCTCTTTCAGTTGGAAAAACCTTCATGTGTATGCCTTTCCACCTCTGCCTCTTCTTCCAAAGGTACTAAAGGTCAGACAAGAAGCCAGGATGATTTTTGATAGCTCCAGATTGGCCTCGGCAACACTGGTACCCACTACCAGGAGTCTGGTAAAAGCCTCCATGGCCTTTACCTCTGATTCCTCATCTGTTATCTCAGAAGGATGGTCATCTGCTCAATGTCAAGCTTCACTCTTCATCTAACAGCCTGGCATATTCTGTGTTGAAACACAGGTCTCAACTTCCTCAAGGGACTCTCTGTGACCCGGCCAGAGGCAGTCAGATTTTCGACAGATGCCCTGACATTGCAGAGCTCATCTAAATGGAAAGACAGACAGTGGACCAGACTCAGCATCTACCAAAGATGTTAGCAGTCCAGTTTGCATTAATGGCTTTCAAGAGTTCTTCTTCCAGGGCAGGTGTTGATTCTAACAGACCACAACTGTCATGTGGTACATCAACAAAGGGGAACATTCTTATCCTCTATGCAGGCCCAATGATTTTATGGGAGACTGCAGCTTACAACTAACTCTTCAGGCCGGTTTTGCAGGGACAGAACTCCTTAGCAGATGTCTTAAGCAGACAAATCATGGATCCCCAGTCGAAACTGGACCTTCATGTATTTCAAAAATTGACAGTGTCATGGGGGACTCCAGACATAGATCTGTTCGCTTCTCCACTAAACCACCAGCTGCCACAGTATTGCATTCATCACACAGCTTGGAAAGTGGATGCTCTGTCTTTCAGTTGGAAAAACACCATGTGTATGCCTTTCCTCTGCCTCTTCTTCCACAGGTACTATTAAAGGTCAGACAAGACAGGCCAAGGATGATTTTGATAGCTCCAGATTGGCCTCGGCAACACTGGTACCCACTTTTCTGGTCTGGTAGGAAGCCTCCATGGCCACCTCTGATTCCTCATCTGTTATCTCAGAGGATGGTCATCTGCTCAGTCAAGCTTCACTCTCTTCATCTAACAGCCTGGCATATTCTGTATTTGAAACAAGTCTCAACTTCCTCAACAAGTTTTTAAATGTGATTATCAGAGACCTCTGAAAGCGTACAGAAAAAATGGAAGAGATTTTTGGAGTACAGCAAAGAATTTGCAGGTTTCTGAGCCTAATTTGGTGTGGCTCTTCAATATCTTACTGAGTTATTGGACAAAGGTTTGTCCTTCTCTTGTATTCATGCTGCAGCAATTTCAGCTCACTATGATTGTGACCACCATTGTTTTACCTTTGTTCAAGCAGTTTCTTAGAGGGGAATATAAGACCCACAAGCCTACTCCTGCTTGGGATCTCAATTTTGTGTTGGAAAAACTTACTCTACAACCTTTTGAGCCAGCTACTGCTGAATTGAAATACTTGTCATGGAAGACTGCTTTCTTTGGCTATTACTTCTGCAAGAAGGTGTCTGAGTTGCAGGCCCTTATGGCAGTAGAGCCTTTTGAGTTTTAAATGTGATTATGGAAGCTGAAGACCTAGTACAAGGAAACACGCAGAAAATGGAAGAGATTTTATTTTGGAGTACAGCAAAGAATTTAGGTTTCTGAGCCTAATTTGAGTGTGGCTCTTCAATATCTTACTGAGTTATTGGACAAAGGTTTGTCCTTCTCTCCATTAAGATTCATGCTGCAGCAATTTCAGCTCACTATGATTGTGACCCACCATTGTTTTCGCATCCTTTGTTCAAGCAGTTTCTTAGAGGCAAAGAATATAAGACCCCACGTGAGCTTACCCCTGCTTGGGATCTCAATTTTGTGTTGGAAAACTTACTACAACCTTTTGAGCCAGCTACTGCTGAATTGAAATACTTGTCATGGAAGACTGCTTTTCTGTTGGCTATTACTGCAAGAAGGGTGTCTGAGTTGCAGGCCCTTATGGCAGTAGAGCCTTTTGATTTTCCATAAGGATAGGTATCATTTACTAATCCTTCCTTTATGCCTAAGGTGGTTTCTAGTGTAAGGTGGTTTCTAGTGTGGCTTTAAACCAAGACCTAGTACAAGGAAAGTGTCATGGAAAATGGAAGAGATTTTTATTTTGGACTACAGCAAAGAATTTGGAGATTTCAGAGCCTAATTTGAGTGTGGCTCTTCAATATCTTACTGAGTTATTGGACAAAGGTTTGTCTTTCTCTTCCATTAAGATTCATGCTGCAGCAATTTCAGCTCACTATGATTGTGACCCACCATTGTTTTCACATCCTTTGTTCAAGCAATTTCTTAGAGGGGCAAAGAATATAAGACCCCCGTAGAGCTCCTACTCCTGCTTGGGATCTCAATTTTGTGTTGGAGAAACTTACTCTACAACCTTTTGAGCCTGCAGCTACTGCTGAACTGAAATACTTGTCATGGAAGACTGCTTTTTTGTTGGCCATTACTTCTGCAAGAAGAGTTTCTGAGTTACAGGCCCTTATGGCGGTTGAGCCATTTTGATTTTCCATAAGGATAGGGTATCATTACGTACTAATCCTTCCTTTATGCCTAAAGTGGTTTCTAGTGTGGCTTTAAACCAAACTATTCATTTGCCTACTTTTATGCAGATCCCCAAAATAAAGGGAAAAGATTTTGCATACTTTAGATGTACACAGGCAATTGCTATTATTTGAGCAGGACTAAGGATTTTAGGCAGTCTCAACAGTTGTTTGTTTCTTTTGCTTTGAGTGCTCAGGGCAAGCGTGTGTCAAAACAAACTATTTCTAGGTGGATTGGCTTTTGCATTGCATTTTGTTATTCCCATCATGGCAAGGAGATTCCAGCTGGGATTAGGCCTCATTCCACTAGGGCTACTGCCACTTCAACAGCTTTTTAAGGGGTGGCAACTAAGGATATTTTGGAGGCAGGTACTTGGGGTTCAGTGCATACTTTCTCTAAGCATTACCACCTTCCTATCTACTCTAAATCTAGGGCTGGTTTTGCCACAGCTATTTTGCAAGGCATGTTGACAGCTCCTGCTTCTTTATGATTTGCCAGCCTCCCTTACCTCTGCTTTGGGATTCTACCCAATGGTTAGGACTGCAGCAATGTGGAATGAAGAACATAGTACACTTTTGTACCTACCATACATGTAGATGTTCGAGGATCCACATTGCTGCAGTCCAATTCCTCCCTCCTTCCCTCTGTGTTTAGGGGTTGTTGTGTGGGTTAGGCTATATTCTTGTGCATTTGTATATATTGTATATAGGTTTGGTGCAGGGTTTTGTTGGTGTTTTGGTTTGGGCCTTGTCTTTTAGGGCCTTCTGACATCTGGGGCAAGAAAAGACTGAGGATATGACGTCGGTCATGCGCATTAGTACCCTGGCGTCCTGGCGTCAGTCTAATGCCTTGACCGACGTCAGCCATATACTTTGGTATTCGGGCCGACTGGACAGCGGACTACCCAATGGTTAGGACTGCAGCAATGTGGATCCTCGAACATCTACATTTATGGTAGGTACAAAACTGTACTTTGTCCTGCCTCAGGGATTCCAAAGTCTGGTGGCTGATGAAAGCATCATTTTCCTCAGTCTAAGCAGAAGCAGTTCGCAAGTGCCGGTCGGTCAGATCCTGTGATTCAGCTACCAAGACTTGCCTCAGCCCGATGTCAGATAAATTAAATAATTGTTTAACTTGTGGGAAACAAATACCTCATAAGAATTTCCACTCCTACTGCCTCCCTTGCTTAGGCCCAGACCCGCTTCTCGGCCTGTTCAGCCTGTGCATATAAAATGCCGTCGGAGACACCGACATCGCATTTGATGAAAAAACGGAAGGACAAGGACCGACACTAGCGGCCTGCGGTTTCGGCTGAAACCACGGTAAGGCCTTCCGCGAGTGTCTCTGTTTCGGCCGAAACCATGTCCTCGGAGCTTCCTTCATCCGAATCCACTCAACTGACCACCGCAGCCCTGGAGGCCCCGGCTGAGTCGGCTACTGAGCTACCTACCGAAACCAGTGTCCAGGAAATGTCCGACACCATACCTTTGGACAAATCTACTCCTGCACGTGGGGCAGCTAGACCCCCTGCTTCCATGTCCATTAAGGCCTTTTCCAGGGCTAAAGCTGCTAAACTTTCTAAAGCTTTGCCTCCCAAGCCTACCTCCCAGAGGCCTTCTTCCAGTTCTCATATCCTCAGCCTTGCAGAGGATCTTATTTCTTTAATTAGAGGTTCTCAACCTCACCCGGACAGGGCCTCTCACCCACCACCAGACAAAAGGCCCAGGACTGAGCCCTCTGACCCACACTCTTCAGATGAGTCCACGGATGGATCTGACTTGTCAGATCACCAAGAGGAGGCTTATTCGCCCTATGAGGATTCTGATGATGAAGAATCTATCCCTTCGGCCTCCCCTCCTGAAGAGTTTTCTTTTGGTGAGACTCTACACTCCATGAGAGAGCATTTCCAGTGGCAGGGTCAGGAATTCTCTGATTCTAGAAAGAGATTAAGGACCTTTTTGCATTTGCCTCAACATAGGCCCTTAGCTATACCTCCTGTTTTGAATGTAATTGATGTGTACAATGATGTTAGTGTACAGCCCCTGATACTCTCCCTCCGGCACCTGCCAAACCTGATAGATACTACAGGGTCCCGGATTCTCATTTTCATCTGTATAAGGCCCATTCCACAGACCCAGATACTATTTCTCAGGGCCCTAAAGGGGTTGCAGCTGCCACTGCCAAAAATCCTCTACCTTCTGAAAGAGAGTCTAGAGCTTTAGAAAGATGGGGAAAGAAGGTATATACTTCTGCAACTCTTTCTGTCAGGGCATTAAATTGTCAATTTCATATGATACAGTACCAAGAGTATTTGTTAGATGAACTTGAATAAGAAGCTTTCTTCTTCTGAACCCCTTGACCGTAAATCCCTTCAGGATTTGGTACATAACTCACAGCAGGTTAGTAATCATTTCTTAAAGTGTGGTTATGATGCACTGGAGGCTTCATGTAGGTCAGCTATGACTGGGGCAGTTATTCGCAGGCATGCCTGGCTGAAGGAACAATCTTTGCCAGACCATGTTAAAGCTAAACTCCTGGATGCTCCAATGGAAAAACAAAAATTGTTTGGCTCCTCGGCTCAGGAGGTCTTAAAAAAATTTGAAGAAAAGGCAAAATCTGTGCAAACAGTAAAGGATTTTCTGCAAGTACAACCACCGAGATTCAGCAGAAACTGGCCTACTAAGAATTGGTCCTTTCCAGACTCGGACAGAGCCCAGAGAGGCAGGAACAGGCGCCCCAGAGGTAGAGGGCAATCCAGGGGCTCCTACAGAGGCCGTCAGTGGCAGCCTACCAACCAGAGAGGTAGTGCAGCAACATCAACTTCTACACAAGGACAGACTCAATGACTTTACTCTGATTCCGCCTACCAGGGCTCAATTGAAAGCACCCTTGGGCGGAAAGCTTGCTTTATTCTCAAAAAACTGGCATTATATTACAAGGGACACATGGACACTGCAAATAAGACAAAGGATACAGGTTCCACTTCCACACTTTGCCAAGAAGAAATGGAATGCCAAACCTGCCACCAAATCAGAGGGCAGAGGCTTTAAAGCAGATCAACAACTTACTTCAAATGAAAGCCATAGAAAAGGTACCACTTTCAGAACAAGGCCAAGGATTTTACTCCAGACTATTCCTTGTCCCAAGAAAAGAAAATCAATGGAGGCCTATTCCCGACCTGTCCGCACTGAATACTTACCTCATTGTGCCACAATTCAAGATGCTGACCCTTCAGCAACTTCTTCCCATGCTGGGCAAGGAATCTTGGCTGGTGACTCTAGATCTCAAGGAGGCATACCTGCATGTCCCTTTTCGACCAAGTTGCAGACGACACCTCAGATTTCTTGCAGGATCAGAACATGATCAATTCTCAGCATTGCCCTTTGGCTTATCTACTGCGCCCAGAGTATTCACGAAATGCCTGGCATCAGTAATTGCACACTGCAGACTTCAGGGGATTCAAATCTACCCATATCTGGAAGACTGCCTAATACAAGCGGACATCAAGAAGAATTTGATAAAGGACTTGGCCTATGCCATCCACCTACTACAGGCCTTGGGATACACAGTCAACATCCAAAAATCAAGACTTGTTCCATCCCAAAGGATAACCTTTTTGGGTGCAGATCTGGACACAACCACCCAAATGGCCTTTCTCACAGAAGAAAAACAAAAACAACTTCTGGACTACTTCATGAATCTGACAAGACAAACTCGGCTAACTGCAAGGAAAATCCTGCAGGCCCTGGGTTACATGGCATCCTGCATAATTCTGATACCACAGGCCAGGCTGCATATGAGAAAATTACAACGGTACCTAAGGAGTGTATGGTCTCAGCACAGTCACAGTTTGGAAACTTTGATACCAATCATTCCTTGCCTTCAAAAGGAATTTCTGTGGTGGGCTCAAGCCTGCCAGTCCAACAGAGGGTTGCCTTTCAACAAACCAAAAACAAAACTAACCATCACCACGGACGATTCAGCCAGAGGATGGGGAGCACACATGGAGGGCTAATGTATCCAAGGCCTATGGTCCTAAGCACAGCTGCGCATGCACATAAACCAAAAGGAAATGCTAGCAGTGATACACGCAATCGAAGCCTTCAAACCTTTCCTGCATCAAGGCCACCTGTTAATAAGGACAGACAACACCACGGTCATGTGGTACATAAACAAGCAGGGAGGCACACACTGCTACCCTCTGTGCAGGCTGACTATGAATCTATGGGAACTATGCCTGAAACTCAACATCCAACTACAGTCCCAGTTCGTGCCAGGGAAAGAAAATACACTGGCAGACAGCCTAAGCAGAACTACCATGGATGCACACGAATGGATGCTGCACCCAGACATCTTCCAACTCATAACAAAAGCATGGGGAAAGCCAGAGATAGATCTGTTCGCCTCCCCCCTCAACCATCAACTGAAGACATTCTGCTCAAGAACATACCACCCACAAGCTTGGAGGGTGGACTCCCTCTCTTTCAGCTGGAAAGCTCTAAAAGTATATGCCTTCCCACCTCTCCCATTAATGTCCAAGGTTTTACTGAAGATCAGGGCGGAACAGCCAAGGGTGATTCTGATGGCTCCAGACTGGCCAAGGCAGCACTGGTATCCATTATTGAGGAGCATGTCACAGGCGAAACCATGGCCTCTCCCCCTATGGCCTCTTCTTCTGACGCAGAACAATTTCAAGATAATGCATCCCAACTTGAAATCATTGCAGCTAACTGCCTGGAAAATTCCTTAACTCTCCCTCAAAATATTTTATCACAGAGAGTAAAGGACATTATTATGGAAGCTCGCAGGCCTTCCACAAGGAAGACATACTCAGCTAAATGGAAAAGATTTCTCATTTGGAACACAACAAAAGGCTTAGATGTGACCGTGGCAAGCATGACACATATGCTGGAATACTTAGCAGAATTGTTCCACAATGGCCTGTCCTATTCTTCCATTAAGATTCATGCCTCTGCAATTTCAGCAGAATACAATGTGAATCCACCTATCTTCTCGCACCCTCTCCTCAGGCAATTTCTGAGAGGGATCAAAAACATCAATCCTCCAAGAAAACCCCCTTTACCTGCTTGGGATCTCAACTTTGTGCTGGAGAAACTAACACTTCCTCCCTTTGAACCAGCAGCATCGGCGGATCTACAGTTTCTGTCTTGGAAAACTGCATTCCTTCTGGCTATAACTTCAGCAAGAAGAGTATCTGAGTTGCAAGCTTTAATGGCAGTACAGCCATTTCTTATCTTTCATCAGGACAGAGTTTCACTAAGAACCAATCCTACTTTTATGCCAAAGGTGGTATCTAGGGTATCCCTGAACCAAGCTATTCACTTGCCTACTTTCTTCCCAAATCCACAGAATAGAGGGGAAAGACTTCTACACACCCTGGATATACACAGACAACTACGCTACTACTTGGACAGAACTAAAAGTAGCAGAAAGACTGACCAACTCCTTGTAGCATATGCAGCTGGGGTGCAAGGTAAAGCAATTTCCAAACAGACAATTTCAAAATGGATAGGAAATTGCATTCGCTTTTGTTACTCCTTTCATGGAAAGACAGTTCCTGTAAACATCAGGCCTCATTCCACAAGGGCCACAGCCACCACTACAGCCTTCCTAAGAGGGGTGGCTACCAAGGACATTTTAGAAGCTGCTACATGGAGCTCCGTGCATACATTTGCCAAACATTACAATTTACCTTTATACTCCAGATCCAGAGCAGGTTTTGCTACTGCAGTCCTGCAGGGGATCTTAACTACACCATATTTTTCTTAGTACCTCCTCCCCCAGAATGGCTATGGTATTCTACCCATATGTTATGACTGCAGATGCATCCTTGAAGGACATAGTACAGTTTTGTACCTACCATAAATGTAGATGTCCAATAGGTATGCATCTGCAGTCAGGGTTACCCTCCCTCCTTCCCCTCTGTGGTATTCTTAGGGTACTTACCCCTCCATTAGCTAGCTGGGGGATCTATTATGGTGTATTTGTTTGTATATATATATATATGTATATATTTTTTGGAAAATGTTTGGAATTTTACTGCATTCCTCCAAATTTGGCCTTCCTAGAGGGCACCTGGCATCTGGGGCAAGAAACACTGAGGAAAATGGCGTCGGCTGATGCTTTTATACCCCAGACGCTCTGACGTCGGGGAAAGTGCGACATCAGCCGAGGCCAGCCCCGGACTTTGGAATCCGGCCGACTGAAGGGCTGCCTGAGGCAGGACAACCCATATGTTATGACTGCAGATGCATACCTATCGGACATCTACATTTATGGTAGGTACAAAACTGTACTTTCTCATCAATTGTGCTTTCAATACACCTTTGAAAGTATGCGGTGCATGCATACTATCTCTATTAATATACCTAGAGGCATCTACCTCTTTCTTATAAATTGTAGACTCCAGCTTATTCCCATTTTTATATAAACGCACATCTAGGAACTCTATTTTTTGACTTGATGCTACCATTTTAAACTTCAGAAAACTCGTAGATTCATTAAGATATGTTAGAAAGTCTTCCAATTGTAATAGGGAACCACCCCAAACCAAAAAAGTCGTCCACGAACCTCCTATAAAATTTAACATTGGCTTTCATATCATTTGCATCACTGAGTATGGTACACTTCTCCCATTCATAAAGCACCAAGTTTGCGTAAGTATTAGCTACAGGAGTGCCCATCGCAACTCCTGTTAATTGTAGATTAGGCACTCTATCAAAAATAAAAATATTATTAGTTAACACTACTTCAAGCAGGGTTTAAGAAGTGTACCATACTCAGTGATGCAAATGATATGAAAGCCAATGCCTCTAGGTATATTGATAGAGATAGTATGCATGCACCGCATACGTTCAAAGGTGTATTGAAAGCACAATTGATGAGAACTAGTAAATTGAATACAGTGGATGATAGTTTTAAGGAACAAGCTATGGAAATGATGCAAGAATTCAAGAGGAATGGTTACCCGGATCATGTTATAGATAGTGTTTATGATGAGGTGTTATTAGGTAGAGCTGATAAATATAAACCAGTTTTTAATGGTGGGGTAGTATTTAGTAATAAACCAAATTGTAATGAGAAAATAGTGAGATCTTACTACATTCAATCTTAACACAACCAGTGTACGAAACATAGTGGAAAGAAATTGGTCTATTTGATGGCAATGCCTGAAATAAAGTTAATAGGTGAGAAACCACGGTACGCTTATAGAAATTCACAAACTTTAAAACAGAAACTTTGTTATAAAGATTTTAAAGATGAAACGACACAGTTGCGAAGAGAAGTGGGTACAAGGAAGTGTTACAATTGTACATGTTGTAATGATTTATGAGGGTGGTGACATCTATATACATTTAGTTCATAAAGAAGCATATACCCTAAGAACTCTGACAACTTGTAATGCAACTCAGGTAGTATACCTAGTTAAATGCGTGGCATGTACATCATTTTATGTAGGTAAGACCACTAGAAAGTTGAAGCAAAGAATAATAGAACATAAGTCTGAGATAAGAAGGAAAGTTCCAGCAAATGCATTAAGCAAACATATTATAGATGATGAAAGACGTAGGTTTAAACTTGGTTATGTGCAATGTGGAGATGGGTGTAAGGAAGGGTGACATAAACAACACTTTAGAATTAAGGGACTATGAATGGATTGTTAGGCTTCAAGCCGATGTGAACCCTGGTCTTAATAATGCGGTTAGTTTAAAACCGGCTTAGTAAAAAGACAAGGAGAGAGAATTTAGTAATTCCTTAATGTTTTTTAAAAATATTTTTTGTTATTTTATAATGTTTAAATTTTATATTTTAAGTGTTAGACTAATGTGTATGACTTTTAGATAGTTTTAGAATTAATTGTTATTCCTTTGAGATTCATGTTAGGATGATAGGCTGCCTGAAACGTGATTTGATAGTACTCCACTTTTAAACAGTGAGTAAATTTATTTATTTATGTACTGATGAAGGGTGTAGACCCGAAAGCTTTGCAATAAAGGATTTTGGCATCTCAAACTAGACCCAGGGGAAACAGCCCCCCCCCCCCCCCCAGACTACAGTCTCAGGGGTATGCAGAGATCTAAGCAGTGGAGTGCCTCCACCTCCAAAGCAGGGAGTGCTAAGCCACCCCCTTACAGAAAGAATTCACAATAACTTCTCCACTCCTCACCTCTGCCCAGCTGCTTGCGCCCCTAGGAGGAAAACTTGCCCTTCATGCAAAAAACTGCATGTCCATCACCAAAGACCGATGGGTCCTCAACATTAATATCCCACAGGTACAAATTATTTCCACACTCTGCCAACCCCAGAAGGGTTCCCAGACCTTCCTCCAAACCAGTGAGCAGAGGAACAAAACCAAGTTCTATCCCTGCTCTCTATCAGGAGAGTTCAACCGGTTCCGGCGGAACAGATGGGTCAGGGATTCTATTCCAGACTTTTCCTGGTTCCCAGAAAAGAGGGCTCTTGGTGCGCTCAGTCCTAGATCTTTCAATTCTCAACACCTTCCTGGTGGTACCAAAATTCAAAATGCTCACCCTGCAGCAACTTCTACCTATGCTAGCCAAAGATGCTTGGTTAGTCACCCTAAGACTTAAAAGAAGCCTATCTGCACATCCCTATAAGGTAATCCTGCAGGAAATGTCTACGTTTCAGGGCCGGATCTATGCATTTTCAGTCCTCTGCACTTCCCTTTGGCTTATCCACTGCTCCCAGGGTATACACTAAATGCATGGCTCCAGTCATTGCTTATTGCAGGCAGAGAAATATCCAAGTTTACCCATACTTGGACAACTGGCTGATTCAGGCAGAGACCGTCGAGAATTGCTGTTGCAGCACCTGACATTAGTAAAAAAAAAAAAAAAAACTCTCATCCCTGGGGTACACCATCAATGAAAAGAAATCAAAACTAGTCCCCAGTCAAAAGAGTGTATTCCTGGGAGCAAGCTTGGACACAGCATCCCAGATGGCATTCCTTACTTCAGAAAAACAAGCCTATCTGACAGACTATTTTACTCAAATGGCCAGGAGAACCCAGCTATCCACAAGGAAAATCCTACAGGCCCTAGGGTTCATGGCCTCTTGCATCCTGCTAATTCCATATGCCAGACTGCATATGAGGAAACTTCAGTAGTACTTAAAAAGTCTTTGGTGCCAACAATCTCCGGACCTGGAAGCCGTCATTCCTATCATACCCTGTCTAAGGACAGAATTTCTTTGGTTGGCAGCAGCATGCAACCACAACAAAGGGACTGCCCTTTACTCAAACACACATCGCCCAGACCCTACCCATAGACACATCAGACTATGCCTGGGGAGCACATATGTACGCCAAATGCATCCAGGGCCACTGGAGCCCAAGTCAAATTCCATCTGCACATCAACCAAAAAGAGATGCTAGCTGTGCAGCACGCTTTGACAACTTTCAGATCCCTACTCTTTCCAGGACACCTGCTAATAAAAACAGACACCACAGTTATGTGGTACATCAACAAGCTGGGGGGAACCCACTCTTACCCACTCTGCAGGTTAGCCATGACCCTGTGGAACACAGCCTTGGACATGCAAGTCCACCTGCACGCTCAATTTCTGCCAGACAAACAAAACTCACTGGCAGATGACTTAATCAGAAATCTCCTAGACCCACACGAGTGGCAATTGGAGCCCAGCACCTTAAACTTTCGGATTTAGAAATGGGGGACCACAGAGGTGGATCTCTTTGCCTCCCCCTGCAACCACCACCTCAGCAAATTCTTCACCAGGAATCCCCTCAGCAGGGCTGGAAAGTAGATGTTCTATCTTTTCAGTGGGTATATCTCTGTCTGTGCCTTTCCCCCTCTGTCCCTTCTCCCAAGAGTATTACTCAAGATAAGAAAGGACGGACCAAGGACAATTCTGATTGCCCCAGACTGGCCACGCCACCACTGGTACCCACTCATGTGCATCCCTGGCGCCTACACCAGAGCCCAACCCTGCTCTCTCAGCAGAAGGGATGGATTTTGTCTCTGCAATTGCAAACCTTAAATTTTGCAGCCTGGCTTATTCATTGAATTCTCCCCCAGCAACCCTAAGCAAGCAGGTGCTGGATGTCATTCTTGAAGCCAAGAAGACCCAGTACAAGAAAATCCTGTGCTGAGTGGAAAAGGTACTGCTCCTGGATTCAGTCTAAAGGAGGGGACACAACTCTGCCCTCCCTGCCTCTAATCGTGGATTACATAGCAGATCTCCACTAAGGCCTGTCCTTCTCCATTTAAAATGCATGCTTCAGCCTTTCGGCCCATTACAACACTGGCCACCTCTCTTCTTGCACCCTCTTATCAAACCGTTCCTGAGAGGGGCAAGTAACTTAAGGCCACCAAGGAGAGCACCCACCCCTGCTTGGGACCTTAACTTTGTACTGGAAAAGCTCACACTTTCCCCCCTTTGAACCTGCAGCGTCAGCAGAGTTAAAATTCCTCTTTTGGAAAACAGCCTTGCTTCTGGCCATCACTTCAGCTAGAAGAGTGTCTGAGCTACAAGCACTTATCGTTGTGGAACCCTTCATTATTTTCCATGCTGACAGGGTTTCCCTCAGGACTAACCCTTACTTTTATGCCTATAGTGGTGTCCAGTGTGGCTCTCAACCAATCCATCCATTTGCCAACCTTCTTCCCTAATCCTCAAAATAAAGGGGAAAGGATCCTGCACTCCTTGAACATGCACATACAGCTCAGATTCTACCTTGATAGGACTAAGCCCTTCAGAAAATCTGACCAGTTACTAGTTAGCTTTGCAACAGGGAGAGGGCCAGGCCATTTCAAAACTGGATAGCACACTACATCCGTTTCTGCTACAAGCATCATGGGAAACCAATCCCTCAGGGGGTCAGAACACATTCCAGTAGGGCAACATCTACCTCTGCAGCATTTCTCTGGGGAGTCCCTACCAGGGACATACTGGAAGCTGCTACATGAAGTTCTGTACACACTTTTCCCAAGCATTACCACCTGCTTGTCTTTTCCAAATCTAGGGCAGGTTTTGCAACAGCAATCCTACAAGGCATACTAGCCAGCTCTAGCTCTTCTTGACTGCCTTCACCCTTCAGCTTTGGGAATCTACCAAGTGTGATGACTGCAACAGTGAAACATGAAGAAAATAGTACAGTTGTTTACACTTACCATAAATGTAGATGTTCAAGTGTATTCATTGTTGCAGTCCTGGTTTCCCTCTCTCCAGCCTCCTGTTTTTTCTCTCTCTCTCCTCTCTATGGCTTTTACTCACCCCTTTCAGGGGTATTGGTATTTACTTTTTACTGGTGGTGTTTTCCTCCACCTTAAGTTAGCTTCCTCTTTGGGGGAGCTCCTGACATTTGGGGCAAGAAAAACTGATGTAATGGCTTTGGCTGCCCATTTTTATACCCCCGACAACCTAAAGTCAGTCCTGGAGCGACAACATCCGACTCAGAAATACTAAGTGTCTGGTATTCGAGCTGATTGAGGGCTACCTGCAGGCGGATAACCCAAGTGTGATGACTGCAACAGTGAATACACTCTAACATCTACATTTATGGAAAGTGTACACAACTGTATTTTGAGTACTGCAACATCAGAATAGAAGGACATAGAATAGTTGTGTAAGATCTTACCAAAACCTTAGATGTCCTTGTCTTCTATGTTGCAGTATTCAGTCCCACCCACCTACCTCCTGTCTCTTCAACTACTATCCCAGGTATCTCCTGAGGGCACATTGCCACTGTTACCCCTGATCTCTACCTACACAGCCATCCTACTGCCCTGGGACTGACCCACATGTAAGTCTAAGGGTCTCAGATTAGGACACTCCTGGTCAAATCTCACGGGCACTGCTATATGCGGCAAAACAATTCTGATGAGGGTATGTGCAGACGCCACTTTTATACGTAATGTCAGTTTATGGCCCTGGTGTCAGACGTGTCACGTACCTTCCTACACTAAGACTTTGGTATACTGGCTGGACGGTGGCGCTGCAAGCAGGAACTCCCTACTGTTATGAAAACTGGAGCATAAAAGAGAAGGACATCTAAGGTTTTGGTAAGTTCTTGCACAACTATTCTTTCCTACAGAAAAGGAGCTTTTTGTAAGAGATGTTTGGCAGGCACCCCAGATGCACTATCCTGTGTGATGGAGTCACAAAGACTTCTGAATGTTCTCGTGGAATCCCAGTGTGTAGATTTCTTAATCCAAGTGAGAGATTCTGAACACTTTCAAAAAGTCTCTGCAAACATAAGCAATGCTGAAATCTGGATGAATAGGAATGTGATGGGCATTTTTTAAATCCAGGATTGCTACCAAAAATAAATAAATAAAGCTAATTTAGGAATAGCAGGTTATGAACTGAAAGCATTTTGAACTTGGTCACTGTCCGCCTGATTCAAGAAAGAAAAATTGAGAATTTGCCTCCTAGATTTCTCTTTCCAGCACCAAAATATTCTTGAATAAACTCCTTTCCCAACTGAGATGAAAGAATTGCTTTTACACTTGAGACGACATCTGCGTGGAGACATGCTTGAATGGGCGTACCTTCGTTGAAGGTTGTGCGTTAGGGCTGGCAACTCAGCACGTAAAAATCAACTGCCAATCATTAGCGGACCGGAGTTCCACTGTGGCGACCCCTAACTGGGAAAAGCCGAAAAAGGCACAACAACATCATATGGTGTAGGATAGAATGGAGAAGAGTTTGGTCTGGTTAATGTGGACGATTCTCCTGAAAAAAGTTCCTGCCGCTGCCATCTGTATCCTAGCTAGATAAAATTCAGAAACCATTTGTCTGAAACAGTCTCTTGCTAAAGAGATGTGATTCAGACTTTTTGGAAGGGTTAGGTGACTGCAGAAGAGAGATTCCTTATTTGACTCTCCTTTGTTCAGCGCGGTCCCACTTTTTGTTGTTGGAATCTCCCTACCACTGCTTTTTAAATGTCTGCGTACTAGTGTTTTCCTGTGACTGTTTAGTTTCTTGCAAAACAGAACAAGGGAGCAGCCGATCCCTTGGAAAATTTGTACAAAGAGGGATGATAACAAGATTCGCTGAATCAGCTTGCCTTTGTAATTGCACTTAACCTCTGCAGCAGAGGGTCTAACAACTAAATCTCTCTCTCTCTCCCTTTCTCCAGTGAATCCAGCGTTTCATTTTAACTAAATCTAGGAGGTTCTGAAAACGCAGTCAGTCAAACTTCTCATAACCGAGTAAGAGTTGTAAACATACTCTTCAGTGACCTGAGAAAGAGAAGAAACTGACCCACACAAAGATTTTTTCCTCACAAGAGGAAATTTGAGCCAAAACCTTTTTCATACCTTCACAGTTAGTCAGTATAAACTTTAATATATGAGCCTGATAATTCAAACTTCTTAAAGTTGGGGGGGGGGGGGTTCGCTTCTGTAAATGTATCGGTGACTTTAGTATCATTATCGGAAAGGTTAGAATGAACCAAATGTTTGACAGCAGCTGAATTAACTAAAGCTGTACTTGCTGGATCATGTCTGGGATGAGTGTATAAAAACTTAGACTGTACAAAGTTCCTCAATCTTCCATCTGTCGTCTTAGGTGCAGCAAGGGTGTCTGTCAGGAAAACCAAGGCAGTGACAAATGCAACCTTCAATGCTGACAACACTGGAGGAATGGATGAAGGTTCTTGGAATTCCAGTTGTAACAACTAGTATTTTCTGAGGGACTGAGAAATGCGGATCTCCCACATGCTGCATTCTGGAAGTAGTGGAATTTGTTTCAAGAGAGTGAGTCCCTCACATGGAAGATCAGTTAACATACCTGCCTCTCTCCCTTCATGTTCCCTACAGATTCAAAATGCATAAACCCAGTACAAAATTTTAAACCTCCTCAAGATGAGAGTTCCTTTTTCTTTTAATCTAGTAAGAAAGGTCAGTAGCCTGTACAAGACCCTTGGCCAAGTCCAATAAATTATTCCTGTCAGGAGAAACCCGACAGAAGTGAACATTCAGATGTTCGTGTTTCACCATTGCAGTCATTACATTTGGGTAATCTGCTGGCAGGTTGCCCTCAGTCTGCCTGATTAACAAAGTCTTGGGTCCTGTGTCGGCTGCTGTCCCTTCCTCCATGACGTCAGGTCGTCAGGGGTGTAAAACATGCAGCTGACTCCATTACATCAGTCTTTCTTGCGCGGTGCCCGAAGCTGAAGCATTTCCGAAGTGCCATTCGGCCGACTCCTGAAATTTTCATTTTCGAGTTTCAGAACCGAAGTCTTCAACTAAAAGCTAAGTATCCCGTTGGGGAAACTTTTTCTTGCTCCTTACCGATGTTAGTAAGTTAATTGCATTACTTGTGGGACGCAAATACCTCATAAGGATTTTCATTTGTACTGTATTCCTTGCCTAGGCCCTGACCCCAACGTGCCTTGCTGTCAGTTTTGTGCTAAATTTAATGAACGCACGATTAAACGTCTGTATATTTTTGCTTCTAAATATTTTGGCTCAAGATTTAATTATCCAGAAATGTTGTCTGTTAGCGATCAGACTACTGGAGTACCTAAAAAATGCAAAGAAAAAGAGACAGTCTAGGTCCAAAACCGACGACGCTTCTCCTAAGCCAGTCGCCGGTACTCAGTGAGGTGCTTTCACAGCCCCTGATACCCACTACTTCTGATTCGCAGGCCTCTACTGGGACCCATTCGGAGTCCGGTATTCCGCGAGATGCTTCATTTATGGAACCTGCAGATGTCTCTACCTTGGATGGCTCCAGAGCCGCTGTGCAGGCACCGGCTTCTGAGGGTTGTTTTCAGGCCTACAGATTTGTATATTAGACCGTCCTCTTCAAAACTAAGGCCAGAATCTAAATCTATGTCTAAATAAACCGACGCCTGGGCCACATGTGCAGGCCCTTATGCCTAAAAAACAAATTATCAGAATGGCTGAAGATTTAATTACTTTGATCAGGGGTAGCCAACCCCCTGCTTCTAAGAGGCCTAGACATTGACCATGAATCTTCTGAACAGGATTCTATTTCTTCTGACTCTTCTAATGAACAGGATTTGTCTATTCCTACTTATGAGGAGTCTGATGCAGAAGACTCCATTCCTTCTGCTTCTCCCGCTGAGGATTTTTCTTTTGGGGAAACTTTACATACCGTAAGGGAACATTTCTACTGGGAAAGTCAGGATTTCTCTGAATCTAAAAAGAGACTTAGGGATTTTCTTCTTCCACAGCATAGGCCATTGGCCATACCTCCTGTTCTAGACATTGTTGATGTTTTTTCAGAATCTAGTATGACTCCTGATTCTCTGCCTCCAGCTCCTTGTAAGCCAGACAGATACTACAGGGTTCCTGACTCCCAGAAATTCCTTTTCAAAATTCCTATTGCTGATCCTGAAACCATTTCTCAGGGACCCAAGGGCATTAAGACCTCTATTGCTAAAAATCCTACCCGTTCTGGTAGAGATTCCAGGGTGCTGGATAGATTGGGTAAGAAGGTTTACATGTCTGCAACCTTGGCAGTCAGGGCTTTAAACTGTCAATTTCATATGCTTAAATATCAACAGCATATCATGGGACTAAAACAGAAAATGATGTTAATCTCCGACTGTGTGGAAAATAAAGATTTGCAGGATTTATTGCATTCAGCTGAACAAGTTGGAAACATACTTTGCAATGTGGTTTTGATTCCTTGGAGGCCTCTTGCAGGGCTGCTGTGACTGGTTCTGTGTTAAGGCTTGCTTGGCTCAGAGAAAACTCTGCCTAACCATGTTAAAGCAAAATTGTTGGATGTTCCTTTACAACAGGACCGTCTCTTTGGTAATAAGGCTGAAGAAGTGTTAAAAAAAAAAAGATGGAAGATGAAGCTAAGTCTATGAAAACTGTGAAAGATTTCTTACAAGTGCAACCTCCAAGGTTTAGTAGACACTAGCCTACTAAAAACTGGTCCTTTCCAGTCCCCTCGAGAGCCACTCTGGTCAAATCAAGACACTCCAAGGCTCCAGGTTTCAGTCACAAGGAACTTTTAGAACAAAACAATGGGGTGCCTCCACCTCCAAATCTGGAAGCTGCAAGGCACCTCCCTATGGTAAACAGTCTCAGTGACTTCCCTCTACAATCACCAAGCACTTGCCTTTTAGCCGTTCCTTTGGGGGGAAAACTGGCATTTCATGCACGAAACTGGCAACTTATTACCCAGGACAAATGGGTTTTAAATATAGTATCCCAGGGATACAGATTTCATTTCCACACGTTGCCAATCCCAAACAGATGACCAGATCTGCCCCCAAATCAGTAGGCAGAGGCCCAGAAACAAGTTCTGTCCCTCATGAACATGGGGGCTATTCAGCCAGTACCAGAAGAGGAAAAGGGACAAGGCTTCTATTCAAGACTTTTCCTGGTACCCAGAAAAGACGAATCATGGCATCCAATTCTGGACTTATCCACTCTAAACACATTTCTGGACATTCCAAAATTCAAGATGGTGACTTCAACAGTTACTACCTATGCTAGGCAAAGATGCCTGGTTGGTTACTCTAGACTTTAGAGGCTTACCTGCATATCCCAATCAGGGAATCTTGCAAATGATACCTCAGCTTTAAAGCAGGCTACTTGCATTACCAGCTCTCTGCACTGCCCTTTGGCTTATCTACTGTGCCCAGGGTCTTCACAAAGTGCCTGGCACCAGTAATGGCATTTTGCAGGCAAATAAATATTCAAATATATCCATACCTGGACGATTGTCTAATTCAGGCAGAAAACAAGGACATTCTTCTAATGCATCTGGCGTTTATAAAAGGGGTTCTGACTTGTCTAGGGTACACCATAAAAGAAAAGAAATCACAACTGGTACCCTCTCAAAAAATTACATTCCTGGGTGCAAGCTTGAATACAACTGCCCAGATAGCTTACCTTATGCCAGAAAAGCAATTTCACTTTGTGACTTACTTCAGACAGGTGGCCACAAAAACCCTGCTATCTGCAAGACAAATTCTGCAAGCCTTGGGGTTGATGGCCTCCTGCATTCTTGTAATTCCAAATGCAAGACTGCATATGAGTATACTTCAGTGTATGGAGTCAACATTGTCACAGCCTGGAAACAATTATTCCTATTATACCTTGCCTGCAACTAGAGTTCCTATGGTGGGCAGAGGCCTGCTACCAAAACAGGGGACTGCCATTCACTCCACCCCCTGCCGCCCAAACCCTGACTACAGACTCATCAGACTATGCTTGGGGGGGGGAGGGGCTCGTCTGGCAGGGAAGTGCATTCAGGGCAGATGGAGCCCAAATCAAATGCAAGTACATATCAATCAGAAAGATATGCTAGCTGTACAGAATGCAGTGACAGCCTTCAAGGACTACCTTCATCCAGGACAACTACTGATAGACAGACAACACCACAGTTATGTGGTACATAAACAAGCAGGGGGGTACACATTCCTACCCCCCTTTGCAGACTAGCCATGGCATTGTGGAACACTGCCTTGACCTATCAGATACAACTACAAGCTCAATTCCTGCCAGGAAAGCTAAATACACTGGCAGACTAAGCAGAAATCTTATGGACCCACACCAATGGAAACTGGAACCACAAGTTTTCAACATGTTGACACACAAAAGGGGGAGCCCAGATATAGATCTTTTTGCCTCACCCCAGAACTATCAGTTGGACAAATTCTGCACAAGAATTCATCACAAAAAAAGTTGGAAAGTGGATGCTCTATCAGTCTGTGCTTTTCCCCCCTCTGCCTCTGCTCTCCAAAGATCTACTAAAAGTCAAACTGGACAAACCAAAAATTATACTGATAGCTCCAGACTGGCCTCGCCAACACTGGTACCCACTCCTGCGCAGTGTCACACCTTCCTCTGTGGCACCTGCCTCAGACACCTTACCTACTGTCTTAGCAGAACTACCAAATTCTGCACACTCCACTCCAAATTTTGAATCTTGCAGCGTGGCTAATCAACTAATTTCACCCTTGGCATCCCTCAGCAAATTTGTGATGGATGTCATTTTGGAGGCTAGAAGGCCTAGTACTAGAGAATCTTATGGTGACAAATGGAAAATATTCTGTGCCTGGAACCAGTCACAAGGAATAAGCACAGTAATGCCCAATATTCCTCATTCTGCGATAGTTAACCGAGATGCTTTATAAGGGGCCTATCTCTTTCTTCCATAAAAATCCATGCCTCTGCCATTTCAGCTCATTACAACACAGAACCTCCCTCTCTTCTCTCATACTCTGCTAAAGCAGTATCTCGGAGGGGCCAAAAATTTAAGACCCCCCCCCCTCCTGCAAGGGACCTCAATTTTGTTTTGGAAAAACTCACTCTCCCTCCTTTTGAGCCAGATGCTACTGCAGACCTAAAATTTCTCACCTGAAAAGCAGCTTTCCTTTTAGCAGTCACTTCAGCTAGAAGGATTTCAGAATTACAGGCTCTTATGGCAGCAGAGCCTTTCATTATTTTTCATCCAGACAGGGTGGCTCTCGGGACCAATCCATCTTTCATGCCTAAGGTGGTATCCAGTGTGGCTCTTAATCAGACCATTAATCTGCCAACTTTCTTTCCCACTCCAAAGAACAAGGGTTAGCGGATTCTGCATTCATTGGATGTACACAGACAACTCAGATTCTACATAGGACAAAATATCTTAGAAAATCTTAACTACTATTGGTGGCATTTGCTGCAGGGGCAGAGGGAAATGCTATTTCAAAACAGACTATTTCCAAATGGATAAGCCTATGTATTCATTTCTGCTATATGCACCATGGTAAACCTATCCCCAAGGGGATCAGATCTCATTCCATCAGGGCTGCATCTACTTCTGCAGCCTTTCTTAGAGGGGTTCCTACCAGAGACATTCTAGAAGCTGCTACCTGGAGCTCGGTTCATAAGTTCACCAAACATTACCATTTACCTCTCCTCTAAATCCAGAGCTGGCTTTGCCACTGTTGTCCTGCAGGGCCTTATAGCTGCTCCTAATGCTGTATAAATCCATCCTCCCAACCATAGCTTTGGGATTCTACCCAATTGTCATGACTGCAACAGTGAAACACGAACATAGTACAGTTGTGTATACTTAACATAAATGTAGATGTTCGAGTGTATTCACTGTTGCAGTCCTGGTTACCCTCCCTCCAGCCCCCTGTTTTTCTCTTACTATACTTCTCCTTTCTTTTACCTTTTTGGTGTATTTGTTTTTGGTTGGAGGTATATTTTTTGTTGTAAATTTTATGTATATATACATTTTGCTCCCCATTTGGGGGGGCACCTGACATCTGGGGCAAGAAAAACTGATGTAATGGCGTCGGCTGCATGTTTTATACCTTTGACGACCTTACGTCATGGAAGAAGGGACAGCAACCGATGCAGGACCCAAGACTTTGTTAATCAGGCCTACTTAGGGCAGCCTGCCAGCAGATTACCCAAATGTGATGACTGCAACAGTAAATACACTCGAACATCTACATTTATGGTAAGTGTACACAACTGTACTTATTCTGTCTTTGACAGAAAGTTGGGGCAAGTAGACCTAGTGTTACCTGCAACAGCTTCCCCCAAGGTTGGGTATAACATTCGGACTAAACAAGGGCAATTTCCCTGCCGCCTCTTTCATGACTGAAAAAAGTGGCTTGCTCTTATCTACTGAGGAGACCCTGCCAGCTGCCATTGTTCCCAACTTTTGTAAGTCCATGGTGATTGTATGGACAACACCAAGAGGGCTCAGAGGAAAAATGAGTGATATGATGAATCGGCTTTGGCCACAGCAGAGTTGCCCACCTGCAGCTGTGTCAAGATGTTCTTCGTGTTTCACTGTTGCAGTCATAACTGTAGGGTGCTCCTGCCGGCAGGCAGCCCGAGGTCGGCCAGAATCCCAAAGTCTGGGTCCGGCGTCGGCTGTATAAGCTAGTATCCTGACGTCAGTATGCCTTGGTACATAGCCCTCAGCCGACGCCATCTTCTCCAGTCTTTCTTGCTGTGCGGTGGAAAGCAGCTCGCAAAACGTTGGTTGGCGATTTTCGAACAGCGTATTTGGTTGTTGTCGGTCCGAAGTTCTTACTTCTCTTCTCAAAGCTAAGTACCCGTTGGGAATCTTTTCTTGTTCCTCCGATGTCAGAAAAAGTTAATAATTGTATAGCGTGTGGGAAACAAATACCTCATAAAGATTTCCACTCTTACTGTCTACCTTGCTTAGGCCCTGACCACGACGTTTCTTGTTGTCGGTTCTGTGCCAGGTTCAACTCTCGTACTATCAAGCGCATGTCCGATTGGGCTTTAAATTTTTTTGGCAGACGCTACAATTACAGAATGCCGCCGGACACTACCGGAGTTCAAAAGAAGCGCAAAGACAAAGACAGGCCTCCGAGGTCCAAACAGGACTCGTTGCAGCTGGAGCCAGCGTCCGGTTCGGCTGTCGTCAGTGAGGCGCTTTTGCAGCCTGTCGTCCGCCACTTCTGAACCGATGGCCGATACGGACTCCCATGAGGAGCCATCAAGGCCCACTATTTTAACTGCTGCAGGACCTTCGGATGTCGCTCCTTCAGATGGGTCCGGAACCGCTGTGCAGGTACCGGCTTCTGAGGGGGTTTTCAGGCCTACTCATATCACTATTACAAAGGCAAAGGCAAAGACAAAGACTCCTACTAAGTCTAAAGTTTCAGCTCAAGCTGCTTCTGAATCCACTCCCAAGACACAAAAACAATTATTGAGGATGGCTGAAGATTTGCTTACAATGATTAGGGGTTCTCACCCCCCTCCTGAGAAAAGGCCTTGACAGGATGTTACTCTGGATTCCTCTGACCAGGCTTCTGTATCTTCTGTTTCTTCCTCTGATCAGGACTATTCCTTTCCCCTTATGAGGATTCGGATGCTGAGGATTCTTTGCCCTCGGCCTCTCCGCCTGAGGATTTTTCTTTTGGGGAAACCTTGCATGAGATGAGGGAACATTTTCATTGGGAAGGACAGGAATATTCTGCTTCCAAAAAGAGGCTTAGAGAATTTCTTCTTCTTCCTCAGCATAGGCCTTTAGCTATCCCTCCTGTCTTGGACATTGTAGATTATGCTTTTTCTGAGGCTAATTTGAATCCTGATTCCATGCCTCCTGCTCCTTCTAAGCCTGATAGATTTTATAGGGTTCCTGACTCTCATTTATTTTTATTTAAATCCCTTCTGCAGATCCTGAAACTATTTCTCAGGGCTCTAAGGCTGCTAAGGTTGCTACTTCTAAAAATCCTATTCCCTCTGAGAAGGATTCTCGTGCTTTAGACAGGTGGGGTAAAAAGGTATATTCTTCTGCTACCCTGTCTGTAAGGGCTTTAAATTGCCAGTTTCATATGTTTAAATATCAGCAATTTCTTTTGTCTGTTTTAAAGCAAAAGCTTGCTTCCCATCCTGCTTATGCAGAGGATAAGGAACTTCAGGATGTTTTGCATGCTACTGAACAGGTTAACAAGCATAGCTTACATTGTGGTTTTGATGCTTTGGATGCTTCTTGCAGGGCTGCTGCCTCTGGTACTGTGATTAGGAGACATGCCTGGCTTCGTGAACAAAATTTACCTGAACAGGTTAAGGCTAAGTTATTAGATGCCCCTGTTCAACAAGATGTTCTTTTTGGTTCTAAGGCTGAAGAAGTTATTAAAAAGATGGAAGAAAAGGCAAAATCTATGCAGACTGTAAAAGATTTCTTGCAAGTTCAGCCTCCTAGATTTTCCAGGAATTGGCCCTCTAAAAATTGGTCCTTTCCCACGTCTGACAGGCCTCAAAGGGGAAGATATAGACGCTCCAGAGGTCGTGGTCAAGGCCAGACCTCTTACAGATCTAGACAATGGACTGCTTCTTCACCTAGAAGGGGAGAAGACAGATCCCAATCTCAAAGAAAGCAAACTCAATGAGTCTCTCGGTTGGGCTTCAGGACCCCTTCACCTGGACACCCCTCTCGGAGGAAAACTGTCTCTTTTTTACAGAAATTGGACTCATATTACCCAGGACAGATGGGTATTGGACGTGATTTTAAAAGGTTACAAGTTCCACTTTCACACTTTGCCAAGGGCTCACGGTTGGCCAGATCTGCCAAAACTTCAATGGTCAGAGGCCTTAACTCAAGTGGATGCTCTTCTGGCCATGAGAGCCATAGAGCCTGTTCCACTCTCTGAAATGGGAAAAGGGTTTTACTCAAGGCTGTTTTTGGTTCCCAGAAAACAAAACTCATGGAGACCTATTCTGGACCTTTCTGTGTTAAACACCTTTTTGGAAATTCCAAAGTTCAAGATGCTTACTCTGCAACAGCTAATTCCAATGCTCTCTCAGGACGCCTGGATGGTGACATTGGACTTAAAGGAAGCCTGTTTGCATATCCCTATCAGACAAGAACGCAGGAAATTCCTAAGGTTCAAGGCAGGTTCGAGGCACTTTCAATTCTCTGTTCTGCACTTTGGTTTATCTACTGCACCCAGAGGCTTCACCAAGTGCCTGGCACCAGTAGTGGCTTACTGCAGACTTCAGGGGATCCAGATTTACCCCTATTTGGACGACTGCCTTATTCAGGCAGACAGCAAAGATCTTCTGCTTCAACATCTGGACTTTGTTCAACGTCTTCTCCTACTACTGGGATTCTCAGTGAACATAAAAAAGTCACATTTGATCCCTTCTCAACAAATGGTATTCTTGGGAGCCCTCTTAAATACAACCTTACAAAGGGCCTACCTCACTCCAGAAAAACAAACTCAGCTGGCTTCTACTTTCAACACCTTGGCAACTCTATCTCAGCTCACTGCAAGGAAATTCCTGCAGGCTCTGGGCTACATGGCTTCCTGCATTCTGTTGATTCCAAACGCAAGGCTTCACATGAGAAAGCTTCAATGGTATCTGAAAAGTGTATGGTCACAGCATTACCACGATCTGGATATTCTGATTCCTCTGATCCCCTGCCTCCAGAAGGAGTTCCTCTGGTGGTCCAGGGCTTGCACTTAAGGAAAACCTTTTCGTCTCCCTCAACCTACTCAAATCCTAACCACGGACGCCTCGGATTATGCTTGGGGAGCACACTTTCTAGACAATTGCCAGCAGGGAACCTGGACAAAGGACCATCTTCACTGGCACATCAATCTGAAGGAAATGTTGGCAGTTCAAAATGCCCTTTTAGCCTTCAAAAACCTTTTACAACCAGGGCCTCTGCTAATACGCACAGACAACACCACGGTCATGTGGTACATCAACAAGCAGGGGGGTTCTCATTCATACCCCCCTTTGCAGACTAGCTATGGGTTTATGGGACACAGCTCTAAATTTGAATCTGCATCTCCAGGCTCAATTCATTCCAGGGAAACAAAATCTCTTAGCAGACAGCCTGAGCAGAAACATTTCAGATCCTCTCGAATGGATGCTAGACACCAACTTGTTCAACAGGATTACTGCAGTTTGGGGATGTCCCCAGATAGATCTGTTTGCATCCCATCTCAATCATCAGCTGCCTCGCTTTTGCACCAGGTCCTTCCACAAAACAGCATGGAGAGTGGATGCCCTGTCCTTCAGCTGGAGAAGCCTTTCAGCATATGCCTTCCCTCCTCTTCCTCTACTGCCTCGGGTACTACTGAAGATAAAACAGGACAAGCCCAAGTTCCTCATCTTGATTGCTCCAAATTGGCCTCGACAGTTTTGGTATCCAACCTTAAAGCTCCTGTTCTCGGGGCCTCCTTGGATTCTCCCACTGAACCCTTCGCTTCTGTCCCAGCATCAGGGTCAGTTACTACATTCCAATCTCAAGACCCTTTGCCTGGCAGCTTGGCTCTTCAAAGGAATTTGATTTCCTCTAGTCTTCCCAAACAAGTTTTGGACGTTCTTTTGGAAGCTAGACGGCCTAGCACTAGGAAATCCTATGCCTCTAAATGGAAGAGGTTTTCTATTTGGATGCAGGACCAAGGTTCTGATCCTCAGGTTCCTGATCTCTCCTCTATTTTGCTTTACCTTTCTGAACTTTTTTCTAAAGGACTTTCCTTTTCTTCCATTAAGATACATGCTTCTGCTATCTCTGCGCATTACAGTTCTGATCCTCCTGTTTTTTCACATCTTTGGTGAAGCAGTTCTTGAGAGGGGCTAAAAATTTGCGGCCTCCAGGACCCCTCCTGTCCCTGCCTGGGATCTTAATTATGTTTTAGAAAAACTTACCTTGCCTCCTTTTGAGCCTGCTGCATCTTCAGATATTAAGTTTCTGTCCTGGAAGACTGTTCTTTTGCTAGCATTGACCTCTGCCAGAAGGGTCTCAGAGTTGCAAGCTCTCATGGCTGTGGAACCATACCTTATTTTCCATCAGGACAGAGTATCCTTGAGGACCAATCCTACTTTCATGCCTAAGGTGATTTCGAAGTGGCTTTAAATCAGACAATTCACCTTCCTACTTTCTTTCCAAATCCTCAAAATAAAGGGGAAAGGATTTTGCATTCATTGGATGTGCACAGACAGTTACGATTTTACTTGGACAAGACTAAAGATTTCAGAAAGTCTAACCAATTGTTTGTTTCCTTTGCCTCCAGTTCTCTTGGAAAACCTATTTCTAAACAAACTATTTCCAAATGGATTGCTTATGGAATCAGATTTTGTTACACTCATCATGGGAAACAGTTTCCAGGGACCATTAGAAGTCATTCTACTAGAGCAGCTGCTACTTCTACAGCTTTCCTCAGAGGAATCCCTACCAAGGATATCTTGGAAGCTGCCACTTGGAGTTCTGTGCATACTTTTTCCAAGCACTACAATCTCCCCTTGTTTTCTAAGTCTAGGGCAGGCTTTGCCTCTGCTGTCTTGCAGGGTATTCTTGCCTCCCCTTCTATCTAAAGCCTCCTCCCCTTTTACACTGCTTTGGGATTCCACCCTACAGTTATGACTGCAACAGTGAAACACGAAGAACATAGTACAGTTGTGTACACCTACCATAAATGTAGATGTTCGAGTGTCTTCACTGTTGCAGTCGGGTTTCCTCCCTCCTATCCCTCTTTTCTCTTATTTGTGGTGTATTTGTGTTTCCTTGTTGGATTCATTTTTGATTTGTTGGGGACTTCTGACATCTAGGGCAAGAAAGGCTGGAGAAGATGGCGTCGGCTGAGGGCTATGTACCAAGGCGTACTGACGTCAGGATACTAGCTTATACAGCCGACGCCGGACCCAGACTTTGGGATTCTGGCCGACCTCGGGCTGCCTGCCGGCAGGAGCACCCTACAGTTATGACTGCGACAGTGAAGACACTCTAACATCTACATTTATAGTAGGTGTACACAACTGTACTTTACTAGCTTGCCATGGTGGCAAACATTGCTGACATTTTATTTCTATGTCTGCAAGAAGTGTAGACCAAGGGACTAATTGCTTGTTCAGTGGTCAAACCAGAAATGGTGCTGCTGCTCGAGGAAGCTAGACAGCACTAGTTGGTAAAACAGAATAAGTCACCGTTTCCACACATGCAGTACAGGAAAGAAAAAAAATTCTCAGCCCCAAAAAGTAAAATACAGTTACTCCACAGAAAAAGTTTTTAACTTTTTACCACGATAGTAATAAAGTGCACCCCCATACATAAAAGTAACATGGCAGTCAAAAATACTTAGTTATAGCTTTAAAATAGTTGATCCAGTGTTGCGCGTTTTTATCTGATTTAACTGTGGTTTGTTGCATCCGACCTCTGAACCGACTAGGAAGACTTTGCTGTGGAGCTCTGACTCCTCCCCTACCCGTAATCCCCTGCATTCCACCTCAGATCTTGTTTGCTGCAGAAGTTTCTGGACACGTCTTTGAAGCCTCCGTTATATGTTGGCTTTTCTTCGCTGTAGTCAGTGTTTTCTCTAGCATAGAAATGGTCCTGTAGTTTTTGAAATTTAGCAATAGTTAAGTTTAGTTAGAGCCACAATAGTTTGCAATGGAGAAACCAAATAAGGGTATTGAGACAGAGACTGATATTCAACACTCAAGAACACTTTAATAACGCAAAACACTAAGTACGTTTTCGAAAACCTTCTTCAGAAACCAAAAACTGATTGTAATGTGTTGGCAATAATTTATACATAGTGCTATAAAACAATAACCAGTTAGCAGTTAATGACAATGAAATATTTAAATGACTTGTTTAAAAACACCAATAGTAAAGGACAAGTATAAATTAAATTAAAAACAATATATACACATAAATATCAAGTTAAAAAAAAAATATCAAGTTAAAAAACCTTTTATATAAAAGGACA
The DNA here is from genome assembly GCF_019279795.1 of Protopterus annectens. Lineage (NCBI taxonomy): Eukaryota > Metazoa > Chordata > Ceratodontiformes > Protopteridae > Protopterus > Protopterus annectens. The sequence continues at coordinate 50,882,134 of NC_056738.1, read as the reverse complement.
TAATACTTGAAATTTCATACCAGAAATTTCATCTTGTAATTTAAAACGAACATTTAAATGTTTATTTCGCACAATGTACAGTCTGTCAACTTGTAGTATACTAATTGCCTAAACATCTTGTCTATAATTTTGCTGCTCTCAATTTTAAAACAGGAAGAAGCGAGACCATGTCATTTAGACCTGGTGCTCTCGTGACATCCAAAGTTAATTGCCAGAATAATTCTCTATATTCTAGTTTGGTCTCCCACATGCCACCCCTCACCTCTTTGGGTATTACCTCCAACTCAAAAAAAAAAAAAAAAAAGAGCTTGATTACAAATTTGTGATGGCGAAATAGGGCATTATTAGTGTTCTGTCTACCTATTTCGTAGTAATGCTCATAAATTCTATTTTTTGGTTTTCTTTCGGTCTTCCCCACGTAAAAAGATGAACAGGACTGGCATGTGGCTAGATGAAACCACTCCACTGGTGTTACAGTTAGTGTGTAAGACTCAAAATTTCACAAAGAATTATTACAAATATTCGATAAATGTGGTTTGGAAATAGTGAAAGCAATAATATCAGAAAATGAGAGGGTTAGGTCTTCTCTATTAGTTAAAATCAATGCTTTAAACACCAATATTATCGACGACCTTATGTTCACTGTTGAATCTGAAAAAAGTTTGTATTATGATATTTTTGCACAGGTTGAAAAAGAATGTATTAACAACATGAAGAGGAAGGTAGGAAAGCTGGAAAGAGATGTCCGAGAATACTGTCTAGGGACTGCTTACCCTAAACCTAGACCTTTTAATGGTTTTCATAACCAAATTGATCAAGGTATGAACAGAACTGTACAACCTGTATCACTAAATGAATTAGGCAACAGGAATTGGATGAATGTAATAATGAAGCCCCTTTAGAATTTTTTCCACCTCTTCGGAGGTCCGACAGGTTATGCAATCGGAACCCCACATCTTACAATTACAACCCCAATTATTACTACAGGAGAAACTACAGAACATAAATCAACTAGAACCACTAACATGCATATAACAGTGGGGGAACATTTTTGAGTACAATAACTATAAAATTTTCAACTATAGTTCTGTTGATATTCAAACAGACCATTTTGTTCTGTTTTCAAAAGGATTCAAGTTTATTCCTTTTAGAAAGGCGAGTGTTCCTAGGGCTATAGTTGATTTGAAATTATTTTTAAGAAAACAAAACCTAGCACTCATTCATCAAAATCAAGAGAACACAACCCACACGACTTTGGAACTCAAAAAGAAAAGTACTTTTAACCCCCCCCCCCCTTACATCCTCAGTTGAAAAATTTGGAGAATTTACTGGAAAGGGAGATAAGAAGTACCATAAATTCTCACAAAGTATTTTCAAATTTATCCAGCAGCAAATAGTTTGTTAAACACACTGAAAAACAACAAAACTATTAGGATCATGCAACCGGATAAAGGGGGTGGTACTGTTTTGATGGACAATCCAAGATGAATGATTCTTTACAAGATATATCTAAATATTCTAGAGCCTCTATCAATGAGGTTAACATTTCTAAATCAAAAATAAATTTGCTCATTAACGACTTGTTGCTTGAAGGTTTTATAGATATAGAAGTCTACAATTTTTTTACACAATACAAATCCGAGGGTCCCGACAGTATTTGGTATTCCCAAAGTCCATAAGGACTGTAGTAATCCACCTTTACGTTTAATAGTGGCTTCAGAAGGATCTATCACCATCCCCCTTGCCAAATTTATTGATGTGAAATTGAAGAAACTTTCTTATTAGAGTCCCACTGTATTAAAAGATTCTTGGGACTTCCTTAGACAAGTAAAGCCCCACTTATATTCTGAGGGCATTATTTTCATTACTTTAGATGTGGTAGATCGTTTTGGTAGTATACCACATGAAATTGGTCTTAGTTGGTTGGAAGAAAGTATGGTGGCAAGTGGTAATTTTTCCCCTGGATGATTTTAGGGTGTGTTTATTGCTCATGGAGGTAATTCTTAAAAATAATTTTATGCACTTCCAAGGGGAATTTTTTAAACAAGAAAGGGGTGTGGCTATGGGGGCAAAATGTGCCCCCACGTATGCCAATATTATACTTTCATGGTGGGAGGACCTATTTATCAACAATAGTGTATATGTCAAGAGTTTGCTTTTGTACAAGCGTTTTCTCGACTATGTATGTATATTTTGGAATGACACAGAAGAAAGATTTTTTGAATTTTTAACATATATTAAAGGGACAACAGAATTTTTGGACTTTACATACACTTTCAATAAACAAGAGTGCATTTATTTAGGTGTTTCCTTGAAAAAGTTGAACAATACCTTTTCTTCCAGGATATACCGTAAAGAAACTTTTTCAAATTCGTATCTTCATTTCAAGAGCGGTCACCCTTTTTTCCAAAAAAAGAATCTAGTTAAGGGACAGTTGGTCAGGATTAACCGTATGACCTCAGACAATTCTGAATTTATAAGTGATAGTCACTTAGTAATGAAAATGTTTACAGAGAGGGGTTATCCTGACCATTTGATCAGTGAGATGTTTTTTGAGGTACAGGAAGGTAGAAAAGGTAGATTCCTTCCCATTTTGGGTCAGGATGAAAACTTTCCTTCTAATTCTACTGAAACAATTAATAATAATTTGACTCAAGCCTATATAATGGATTATACTGCAGATTCAACTGTTATAAAACAAACAGTCAACCGAGAATGGGAGAGGTTTAAGCAAATTTCTGATTTACCTTTTTCTAATTCTCAACCTTTAAAATTTACATACAGGAAAGATATAAAAATTTTAAGAATATTTTTGAGTTTGGGGGCGGTGGACATTTACCAAAAGGTTCTCGTAGATTAGGTACATTTAGATGCTGTTTTTGTTCTCAGTGCCAGTATATTTGTAATAAATCTGACATAGAAATTCCCAGTAGGAATAGGTTAATAAAAAGTCTTAAACTACTCCACTGGTGTTACATTTAGTGTATCTAGTCATATGCCAGTCCTGTTCATCTTTTTACGTGGGGAAGACCGAAAGAAAACTAAAAAATAGAATTTGAGCATTACTACGAAATAGGTCGTCAGAACACTAATAATGCCCTATTTCGCCATTCACAAATTTGTAATCAAGCTCTTTTTTATTATTTTGTGTTGGAGGTAATACCCAAAGAGGTGAGGGATGGCATGTGGGAGACCAAACTAGTATATAGGGAATTATTCTGGCAATTAACTTTGGATGTCACGAGAGCACCAGGTCTAAATGACATGGTCTCGCTTCTTCCTGTTTTAAAATTGAGAGCAGCAAAATTATAGACAAGATGTTTAGGCAGTTAGTATACTACAAGTTGACAGACTGTACATTGTGCGAAATAAACATTTAAATGTTCGTTTTAAATTACAAGATGAAATTTCTGGTATGAAATTTCAAGTATTATGTCCTTTTATATAAAAGGTTTTTTAACTTGATATATATATATTTTTTTAACTTGATATTTATGTGTAAATATTGTTTTTAATTTCATTTATACTTGTCCTTTACTATTGGTGTTTTTAAACAAGTCATTTAAATATTTAATTGTCATTAACTGCTGATTGGTTATTGTTTTATAGCACTATGTATAAATTATTGCCAACACATTACAATCAGTTTTTGGTTTCTGAAGAAGGTTTTCGAAAACGCACTGTTAGTGTTTTGCGTTATTAAAGTGTTCTTGAGTGTTGAATATCGGTCTCGGTCTCAATACCCTTATTTGGTTTCTCCATTGCGAACTATTGTGGTTGTTATTAGATGTTCTTCATCTCACATTGCTGCAGTCATAACCTGTGGGTAGTCCGCTGTCCTCGGTTGGCCCGAATACCAAAGTGTTAGGCTGGCGTCGGCCATGGCGCTCAGAACTGACGTCAGTACGCAGTAGTACTTAAGCGCATGACCGACGCCATATCCTCAGTCTTTCTTGCCGCATGGTCCGAAGCAGAAGCAGTGTTTGCAAGTGCCGTTCGGCGTCCTGAAATTTTCGTTTTTCAAGTTTCAGACCGAAGACCAAGTTGGGCTAAGTACCCCGTTGGGGAATATTTTTGTCTTTTCTTGCCTCAGTTAATCCGGATGTCAGAAAAAGTTAATAATTGTATTTCTTGTGGGAAACAGATACCTCATAGGGACTATCACTCTCTGTATTCCTTGCTTGGGGCCTGAGCACGACGTAGTCGGGTGTCGCTTTTGCGCTAGATTTAATAAGCGCACCATTAAACGCAGATTAGATTGTGCTAGGCTTGTTTTCGGTAAGCGGTGTAACTACAACATGCCGTCGGATCCTCCGACGCCTACGCTAAAAGCGAAAAGATAAATCGTTAAAGTCTAAGCAGGATGAGTCCATTGCGGACGCCGGTTCTATGGAAACTACGGTTGATTCTTTGGATCCAGCCGAGGTTTCGGCTGAATCACAGGGGGAACCTTTAATTTTACAGGAATTGGCCTCTCAGGAGTTAGGTCAGGCCGAGGGGGCCTCTCAAGTTTCTGTAGTTCCATCCTTACAAAAGGTTATTAGGCCTTCTACTTCTGTCACTAAGGGCCCTGCTAAAGCTAGACCTGGTCTTTCTGGCACAGGCATCAGCCCTAGTTCTTCGGGCTCTGTGCCTAAAAAACATATGTTGAAAATGGCAGAGGATTTGATTACTTTAATCAGGGGTTCTATGCCCCCTCCAGACAAGAGGCCTAGGGTGGAGACAGATGTGGAGGATTGGAGCATTCCTCAGATTACTCTGAGTCTTCAGCTGAGGACATTCAGGATTTTCCTCCCTATTCTGATTCGGATGCAGAGGATTCCTGTCCTTCTGCTTCTCCTCCAGAGGATTTTTCCTTTTCTGAAACCCTGCACTCCATGAGGGAGCATTTCAAGTGGGAAGGTCAGGATTTTTCAGATTCTAAGAGGCTTAGGGAATTTTGTTTTGCCACAACATAGACCTTTGGCTATTCCCCTGTTTTAGATGTTGTTCAGGATGTTTTTTCTGAAGCTTCCCTTAATCCTGATTCTTTACCCCCTGCCCCTGTCAAGCCAGACAGGTATTACAGAGTTCCAGGGGCTCATAAATATTTGTATAAGAGTCCTAGAGCGGACCCTGAAACTATTAGTCAAGGACCTAAGGGTGTCAGGGCTTCTGTAGTTAAGAATCCAGTACCTCTGGATAAAGATTCTAGAGCTTTGGATAGGTGGGGTAAAAAAGTGTATACCTCCTCCACGCTAGCTATGAGGGCTTTAAATTGCCAGTTTCATATGCTGAAGTATCAGAACTTTCTGTTAGGTCAGTTGAAATCTAAGGTAGATGCTTTAGCTGAGGGTATAGTGTGTAAGGAATTGCAGGACTTAGTTCATGCCTCAGATCAGGTTGGTAAGCATTCCTTGCAGTGTGGCTTGGATGCTCTTCAGGCTTCTTCCAGGGTGGCTGCTACTGGTTCAGTTATTCGTAGGCATGCCTGGCTTAAGGATCAAAATTTGTCAGAGCATGTTAAAGCTCGAATTTTGGATGCTCCTCTTCAATCTGAAGTTCTTTTTGGTTCTCCTGTGGAGTCAGTTTTGAAAAAAATGGAAGACAAAGCTAAGTCCATGCAGACGGTTAAGGAATTTTTACAAGTGCAGCCCCCTAAGTTTAGCAGGAATTGGTCTGCAAAAGGATGGTCTTACCCTTCTTCCGATTTTCAGTCTAAGGGCAGGTCTAGACGTGGTAGGGGCAGAGCTCATGCTCAGGGTTCTTTCAGACCTAGGACTTGGAGTTCTCCTGCACAATCTTCTGGTGAGGGCAGGGGTCAGCCTTTTCGTAAACAGACCCAATGACCTGTATCTCCAGCTGCCAGACTCTTCCTGTCTGGCAGCTCCTCTAGGAGGAAAGTTGGCACTTTTCAAACAAAATTGGCTTTTGGTCACCCAGGACAAATGGGTGTTGGACATTATAAATCAAGGCTACAGGTTTTATTTTCACACCTTTCCGCCTTTCAAAGGAATGCCAGATGTACCTCCTCAGCAAAGGCTGGAGGCTCACAAACAGATTTCTTTACTTTTGCAAATGGGGGCAATCCAGGTGGTACCTGCTTCAGAAGTAGGCCTAGGGTTTTATTCTCGCCTATTCCTTGTGCCAAAGAAAGGAAACACTTGGAGGCCAATTCTGGATTTGTCCATTCTCAATACATACCTAGACATTCCAAAGTTCAAGATGTTAACTTTACAGCAACTTCTGCCTCTGCTAGGCAAAGATTACTGGATGGTAACTCTGGATCTCAAAGAAGCTTATCTTCACATTCCTGTCAGGCCCAGCTGCAGGAGATTCCTGTGTTTTCATGCTGGTACTTTTCATTATCAGTTCTCTGCATTGCCCTTTGGCTTATCTACTGCGCCCAGGGTGTTCACAAAGGTCCTGGCTCCTGTGATAGCCTTCTTAAGACTGAGAGGAATACAAATTTATCCTTATCTGGACGATTGCCTGATTCTTGCTCAAGACAAAGTCAAGTTACTTCAACATCTACAGTATGTAATGGCAGTTTTAAGGTGCCTAGGGTATTCTGTGACGAAACAAAGTCCAGTCTAGTACCCTCTCAGGACATGTGCTTTCTGGGTGTGAGACTGAATACAGCCTCTCAGATTGCCTTTTTGACCCCGGACAAACAAAGAAATCTTCACCTATACTTCCAGCAATTATCCCTAATGTCCAGGCTGACTGCAAGGACAGTCCTTCAAGCCTTGGGGTTCATGGCATCTTGCATTCTGGTACTTCCCAATGCCAAACTGCATATGAGGAAGCTACAATGGTATCTCAAAAGTGTATGGACTCAACACTGCCACGATTTGGACACTGTCATTCAGATAATACCTTGCATCCAGAAGGAATTCTTGTGGTGGGCTCAGGAATGTCACCTAAACAAGGGACTCCCGACCAGAGGCGAGTCAGATCTTAACGACTGATGCCTCAGACCTGGCTTGGGGAGCACACTTCAATGGGAAATGATTCAGGACACGTGGCCTCCCAGACTACAGCATTTGCATATCAACATGAAGGAGATGTTAGCAGTCCAATTTGCCCTGATGGCCTTCAAGGATCTACTTCAACCAGGACAGGTGTTGATTCAAACAGACAACACAACAGTCATGTGGTACATCAACAAGCAGGGGGGGAACCCATTCTTACCCTCTTTGCAGACAAGCTATGATTTTGTGGGAGACTGCTCTGAGTTTGCATATCACTCTTCAAGCACGGTTTCTGCCAGGAGCACAGAACTCCTTAGCAGATGTATTGAGCAGACAAATTGTGGATCCCCACGAGTGGAAATTGGATCCTCACGTATTCCAACAGTTGACAGTGGCTTGGGGAACTCCAGACATAGATCTGTTCGCTTCTCCACTAAATTTCCAACTGCCAAAATTTTGCACAAAGATGTTTCACCCAAAAGCTTGGAAAGTGGATGCTCTATCTTTCAGTTGGAGCAACCTTCACGTCTATGCTTTCCCTCCTCTGCCTCTCCTTCCCAAGGTACTCTTGAAAGTCAGACAGGACAAGCCTTGCATGATTCTAATAGCACCAGATTGGCCACGTCAGCACTGGTATCCTCTGCTGAGGAGTTTAGTACAGGAGCCTCCTTGGCCTTTGCCACCAATTCCACACCTGTTGTCTCAGGCAAGCAATCATTTTCTCAATGTCAGGGTACAGTCCCTGCATCTAACAGCCTGGCGTATTCTGTTTTAGACCCTGGGGGGTCTCAGCTTCCTCAACAGGTTTTGAATGTCATTTTGGAAGCCAGACGGCCTAGTACTAGAAAAGTTTATGCTGATAAATGGAGGAGATTTTTTCTTTGGAGCACAGCAAAGAGCTTTGATGTCTCAGTGCCTAATTTGAGTTTTACACTACAGTACCTGACTGAATTACTAGACAAGGGTTTGTCTTTTTCCTCCGTGAAAGTTCATGCTGCAGCCATTTCTGCTCACTATAATTGTGACCCTCCTTTATTTTCTCACCCTTTGATGTTCTTCGTCTTCCCTTGCTGCAGTCCTGACTATTGGGTATAGTCCGCGTCCCAGTCGGCCCGAATACCAGAGTATAAGGCTGACGTCGGTCATGGCGCCTTAGACTGACGTCAGTGCGCCAGGGGTACAATCATGACCGCGTCATTTCCTCAGTCTTTTTGCCGCATGGTCCGATGCAGAAGCAATTTTGCGAGTGCAGGTTGGCGTTCTGAGATTTTCGAGCGGAGTTTCAGACCGAGTACAGAGTTGGCTAAGTAACCCGTTGGAACATTTTGGTTTTCTTGCCTCAGTATATTACGGATGTCAGAAAAAGTGAATAACTGTATTTCTTGTGGGAAGCAGATACCGCATAGGATTATCATACATTGTGTATACCTTGTTTAGGGCCTGAACACGGCGTTGTTGGTTGCCGCTCTTGTGCTAGATTTAATAAAACTATTAAGAGGAGGCTTGATTGTGCTAGGTTAGTGTTTGGGAAGCGTTGCAATTATACTATGCCGTCGGATGCTCCGGCCTGCTTCATCTAAGAAGCGCAAGGACAAAACAGTGAAGTCTAGGGGTGAGGAACCGGCAGTCCCGGACGTCGGTCCTTTAGAAGGCTCAGGGAGCCAGAGGTTTTGCCAGGAGTCTCTATGGAGTCTCAGGCAGATACTTTACTGTTACAGGATGTGCCCTCTCAGGAAGTAGGCCAGGCTGAGGGGCTTCTCAGGTAACTGTTCTTCCCTCTCTTCCCAAGGTAGTTAGGGCCTCTCCTTCTGTTTCCAGGGCGGCCAAGTTCAGCTTCTGTAGGGCTTCTCCTAGCATTTGGCTCTGTGCCTAAGAAACATATGCTTAAAATGGCTGAAGATTTGATTACTCTGATTAGAGGTTCTATGCCCCCACCTGATAAGAGGCCTAGGGTGGAACAGGAGTTTGATAGTTTTGAACAGTGTTCACAGGCTTCAGAGTCTTCTGTGGAAGACTTGCAAGAGTTTCCTGCTTATTCTGATTCTGATGTGGATGATTCCACTCCTTCAGCTTCTCCTCCTGAGGATTTTTCATTTTCAGAGACTCTTCACTCCATGAGGGAGCACTTTAAATGGGAAGGCCAAGATTACTCTGACTCCAGAAAAGGCTTAGGGAATTCTTGTTTTGCCTCAGCATAGGCCCTTAGCTATTCCTCCTGTGTTGAATGTGGTGGAGGATGTTTTGCAGAGGCTTCTCTGAACCCTGATTCCTTGCCTCCTGCTCCTGTTAAGCCTGATAGGTATTATAGGGTGCCGAAGCTCATAAGTATTTGTTTAAGAGTCCCAGGGCGGACCCAGAAACTGTTTCTCAGGGGCCTAAAGGTGTTAAAGCTTCTGTTGTTAAAATCCTGTACCCTCTGATAAAGAGGCAAGGGCTTTGGATAGGTGGGGTAGAAAGTATACTTCTTCCACTCTAGCCATGAGGGTTGAATTGTCAATTTCATATGCTGAAATATCAGAATTATCTCCTTTCACAATTGAAATCTAAGGTGGATGCTTTGGCGGAAGGTATTGAGTGTAAAGAATTGCTGGATTTGGTTCATGTGTCTGAACAAGTGGGTAAGCATTCTTTGCAGTGTGGTTTTGATGCTGTTCAGGCCTCCTCGAGGGTGGCTGCTACTAGTTCTGTTCTTCGCAGACATGCATGGTTGAAGGATCAGAATTTAGCTGAGCATGTTAAGACCAGGATTTTGGATGCTCCTTTACAGTCTGATGTGTTGTTTGGACCGCCTGTGGAAGCAGTTTTAAAGAAAATGGAGGACAAAGCTAAGTCTATGCAGACTGTTAAAGATTTTGCAGGTGCAGCCTCCAGTTTAGTAGAAATTGGCCTGCTAAGGGCTGGACATATCCTGCTTATGGTTCCCAGTCTAGGGGTAGATCTAGGCGTGGTAGGGGCAGGGCTCAAGGTTCTTTAGGCCTAGATCAGACAGTTCACCTGCTCAGACTTCTGGTGAGGGCAGGGGTCAGTCCTTTCGTAAGCAGAACCAATGACCTGCCCTTTCAGCTGCCAGTGGACTCTCGTCTGGCAGCTCCTTTGGGAGGAAGATTGTCTCTTTTCAAAGAAAATTGGGATTTAATCACTCAAGACAGATGGGTGCTGGATATCATTCATCACGGGTACAGATTTTATTTCCACACAATGCCCCTTTCAAAGGCATGCCAGATGTTCCTCCTCCACAAAGAAAAGAGGCTCTCAAGCAAGTTTCTCAGTTACTCCAGATAGGGGCTATTCAGCCAGTCCCTGTGTCAGAAAGGGGCTTCTTTTATTCTCGCCTGTTCCTAGTACCAAAGAAGGGGAACACGTGGAGACCAATTTTGGATTTATCTCTCCTCAACACTTATCTGGACATTCCCAAGTTCAAGATGTTGACGTTACAGCAACTGTTACCTCTGCTGGGCAAGGATCACTGGATGGTAACTTTGGATCTCAAGGAAGCTTACCTTCATGTGCCCATAAGGCTAAGTTGCAGAAAGTATCTGCGGTTTCGAACTGGAGATTTTCATTATCAGTTCTCTGCATTGCCCTTTGGCTTATCTACTCAGAGTATTCACAAAGGTTCTGGCTCCAGTGATAGCTTACTTCAGGCTTCAAGGCATTCAAATTTATCCTTACTTGGACGACTGCCTGATTCTGGCTCAAGAAAAGAACACCTTCTACAGCATCTGGAATATGTCATAGCAGTGCTAAGATGCCTAGGGTATTCTGTGAACGAAATAAAGTCCAGTCTAGTACCCTCTCAAGACATGTGCTTTCTGGGTGTGAGACTGAATACAGCAGCCCAGATGGCCTTTTAACCCCGGACAAACAACAGAGTCTGTCACTTTACTTCCATCATCTATCTCATCAGTCCGTGCTGACTGCAAGGACAGTCCTTCAAGCATTAGGGTTCATGGCATCTTGTATTCTGGTGCTTCCCAATGCCAAACTGCATATGAGGAAGCTGCAATGGTATCTCAAAATGTATGGACACAGCACTGCCAAGATTTGGACACTGTCATTCAAATAATACCTTGCCTTCAAAAGGAATTCTTGTGGTGGGCTCAGGAATGTCACCTAAACAAGGGACTCTCTGTGACCCGGCCAGAGGCGAGTCAGATTTTAACGACAGATGCCTCGGACACTGCTTGGGGAGCTCATCTAAATGGAAAGTGGATACAAGACAAGTGGCCTGCCAGACTACAGCATCTACATATCAACATGAAGGAGATGTTAGCAGTCCAGTTTGCATTGATGGCGTTCAAGGAGTTACTTCTTCCAGGGCAGGTGTTGATTCTGACAGACAACACAACTGCCATGTGGTACATCAACAAGCAAGGGGGAACACATTCTTATCCTCTATGCAGGCAAGCAATGATTTTATGGGAGACTGCGTTAAGCCTGCAACTGACTCTTCAGGCAAGGTTTCTGCCAGGAGCACAGAACTCCCTAGCAGATGTATTAAGCAGACAAATCATGGATCCCCACAGTGGAAACTGGATCTTCATGTATTTCAGAAATTGACAGTGTCATGGGGAACTCCAGACATAGATCTGTTCGCTTCTCCACTAAACCACCAGCTGCCAAAGTATTGCACAAAGGGGTTTCATCACACAGCTTGGAAAGTGGATGCTCTGTCTTTCAGTTGGAAAAACCTTCATGTCTATGCTTTTCCACCTCTACCTCTTCTTCCAAAGGTATTACTAAAGGTCAGACAGGACAGGCCAAGGATGATTTTGATAGCTCCAGATTGGCCTCGGCAACACTGGTACCCACTTCTAAGGAGTCTTGTAAAGAAGCCTCCATGGCCTTTACCTCTGATTCCTCATTTGTTATCTCAGAAGGACGGTCATCTGCTCAATGTCAAGCTTCAATCTCTCCATCTCACAGCTTGGCATATTCTGTGTTGAAACATGGAAGGTCTCAGCTTCCTCAACAAGTTTTAAATGTGATTATGGAAGCTAGAAGGCCTAGTACTAGGAGAGTGTGCAGAAAAATGGAAGAGATTTTTATTTTGGTGTACAGCAAAGAATTTGGAGATTTCAGAGCCTAATTTGAGTGTGGCTCTTCAATATCTTACTGAGTTATTGGACAAGGGTTTGTCTTTCTCTTCCATAAAGATTCATGCTGCAGCAATTTCAGCTCACTATGATTGTGACCCACCTTTGTTTTCATCCTTTGTTCAAGCAGTTTCTTAGAGGGCAAAGAATATAAGACCCCCGTAGAGCTCCTACTCCTGCTTGGGATCTCAATTTTGTGTTGGAAAAACTTACTCTACAACCTTTTGAGCCGGCAGCTACTGCTGAATTGAAATATTTGTCATGGAAGACGGCTTTTCTGTTGGCTATTACTTCTGCAAGAAGGGTGTCTGAGTTGCAGGCCCTTATGGCAGTAGAGCCCTTTTGATTTTCCATAAGGACAGGGTATCATTACGCACTAATCCTTCCTTTATGCCTAAGGTGGTTTCTAGTGTGGCTTTAAACCAAACTATTCATTTGCCTACGTTTTTGCAGATCCTCAAAATAAAGGGGAAAAGATTTTGCACACTTTAGATGTACACAGGCAATTGCGTTATTATTTGAGCAGGACTAAAGATTTTAGGCAGTCTCAGCAGTTACTTGTTTCTTTTGCTTTAAGTTCACAGGGCAAACCTGTGTCAAAACAAACTATTTCTAGGTGGATTGGCTTTTGCATTGCATTTTGTTATTCCCATCATGGCAAAGAGGTTCCAGCTGGGATTAGGCCTCATTCCACTAGGGCTACTGCCACTTCAACAGCATTTCTAAGGGGTGGCAACTAAGGATATTCTGGAAGCAGCTACTTGGAGTTCAGTGCATACTTTCTCTAGGCATTATCACCTGCCTATATACTCTAAGTCTAGAGCTGGTTTTGCCACAGCTGTTTTACAAGGCATGTTGTCAGCTCCTGCTACTTTATAATTTGCCAGCCTCCCTTACCTCTGCTTTGGGATTCTACCCAATAGTCAGGACTGCAGCAAGGAAGGCGAAGAACATAGTACAGTTTTGTACCTACCATAAATGTAGATGTTCGAGGATTCCCTTGCTGCAGTCAATTCCCTCCCTCCTTCCCCTCTGTGTTTCAGGGTGGTTGTGTAGGTGCCTTTACATGCTTATATTTTTTGTATATATATATTCCTGTATATATTGTACATGTTTATTGGTGCAGGTTGTTTTTGGGACTTGTCTTTTTGGGTCTTCTGACATCTGGGGCAAGAAAAGACTGAGGAAATGACGTCGGTCATGCGCATTAGTACCCTGACGTACTGACGTCAGTCTAAGGCGCCATGACCGACGTCAGCCTTATACTCTGGTATTCGGGCCGACTGGGACGCGGACTATACCCAATAGTCAGGACTGCAGCAAGGGAATCCTCGAACATCTACATTTATGGTAGGTACAAAACTGTACTTTTAAACAATTTCTTAGAGGGGCAAAGAACATAAGACCCCCACGTAGAGCTCCTACTCCTTCCTGGGATCTCAATTTTGTGTTGGAATAGCTTACTTTACCTCCTTTTGAACCTGCAGCTACGTCTGAGTTGAAGTTTTTGTCTTGGAAGACTGCTTTTTTGTTGGCCATTACGTCTGCTAGGAGGGTATCTGAATTACAGGCTCTCATGGCAGTTGAACCCTTCCTGATATTCCATAAGGATAGGGTGTCCTTGCGTACTAACCCTACTTTTATGCCTAAAGTTACTTCTAATGTGGCCTTAAACCAGTCTATTCATTTGCCTACTTTTTATGCTGATCCTCAAAATAAAGGGGGAAAAGTCTTGCATTCTTTGGATATTCACAGGCAGTTACGCTATTATTTGAGCAGAACTAAAGAGTTGAGGCAGACTCAACAGTTATTTATTTCTTTTGCTTTGGGTTCACAAGGGAAAGCTGTTTCAAAGCAAACTATTTCTAAGTGGATTGGCCATTGTATTGCTTTTTGTTATTCTCATCATGGAAAGGATGTCCCTGCTGGGATCAGACCTCATTCCACTAGGGCTACTGCCACATCTACTGCCTTTTTAAGGGGGGTAGCTACTAAGGATATTTTGGAGGCAGCTACTTGGAGTTCAGTGCATACTTTTACTAAACATTACCATCTCCCTCTTTATTCCAAGTCTAGGGCTGGGTTTGCCACTGCAGTTTTACAAGGCATGTTAGCAGCTCCTAATGCTTTTTAGTTTGCCAGCCTCCCTTTACCTTTGCTTTGGGATTCTACCCACAGGTTATGACTGCAGCAATGTGAGACTAAGAACATAGTACAGTTTTGTACCTACCATAAATGTAGATGTTCGAGGATCCACATTGCTGCAGTCCAATTTTCCCTCCCTCCTTCCCCTCTATAGTTTGGGGTTGCTGTGTTTCTGTTGGGATTCTTAAGTTATCTAGGTTGGTTGTTGGGTATTTCTATTTTGGCTATGGCCTTTCCTTTTTAGGCCTTCTGACATCTGGGGCAAGAAAGACTGAGGATATGGCGTCAGTCATGCGCTTAAGTACTACTGCGTACTGACGTCAGTTCTGAGCGCCATGGCCGACGCCAGCCTAACACTTTGGTATTCGGGCCGACCGAGGACAGCGGACTACCCACAGGTTGACTGCAGCAATGTGGATCCTCGAACATCTACATTTATGGTAGGTACAAAACTGTACTTTTGTTTTGTTCGCTTTTCCATCGGTTAACTGATTCTAAGTTTAGTTAGACTTAAGTTGGTTGAACTACACAGTGTATGTTTTAGACTCTATTTATAGGTAGTTTGGGTGTTATTTTATAGATGTTCATCGTGTTACCCTGCTGCAGTCATCACGCTTGGGTTATCCTGTCGTCAGTTGGTCCCGCAGTCGTCCGGATTTCCAAAGTCTTGGTCCGACGTCGGTTGCTGTTGCTTCATCCCTGACGTCAGTGCGACAGGGTGCCCGAAGCAGAAGCAGTTCGCAAGTGCCGGTCGGCCGACTCCTGAGATATTCGAATTTCAGACCGAAGTCTTCTATAAAGCTAAGTACCCCGTTGGGGAAACTTTTCTTGCCTCAGACCAATGTCAGAAAAAGTTAACTATTGTATTTCTTGTGGGAAGCAAATACCTCATAAGGATTTTCATTCTTATTGCATACCTTGCCTAGGCCCTGATCACGACGTCACTTGTCGTTTTTGTGCTAGATTTAATAAACGTACTATTAAAAGACCATTTGATTTTGCACGACACTTTTTTGGTAGAAAATTTAACTATAACATGCCGTCAGAGCTACCGACTACCGGCGTGCACAAAAAACGCAGGGACAAGGACAGACAGCCCAGGCCTAAGCCCGATTCTGAGGCCCCGGTTGATCCGGTCTCCGGTTATCAGAGAGATTCCGACGCAGCCTCTGACTACCGCAGTTCTGGATCCCGAGTCCGCTGCAGATATTTTGTCGGAATGTACTAGGCCGACGCAGCCTTTTACTTCAGGCCCTACCGACGATTTACCTTCCAAGGACGTGGGTACTTCTGAAACGCCATCGGTTTTTGAAGGCGGTTTCAGACCGACTCTTACGATGTTCATCGTGCATACAGCTGCAGTCATCACAGATGGGTTCTCCTGCAGTCAGGCGGGTCCTCGGTCGGCCGAATTCCAAAGTCTAGGTCCAGCGTTGGTTGTCGCTTCTTCCCTGACGTCAGTGCGACAGGGGTATAAAAGAACCAGCAGACGCCATTTTCTTTAGTCTTTCTTGCCGCGCGGTGCCCGAAGCAGAAGCAGTTCGCAAGTGCCGGTCGGCTAGCTCCTGAGATTATGAAAAATTTGGAAAACCGAAGTCTTAAAAGCTAAGTACCCCGTTAGGGAAACCTTTCTTGCCTCAGACCGATGTCAGACAAAGTTAATAATTGTATTTCTTGAGGGAAGCAAATACCGCATAAGGATTTCCATTCCCTCTGTATACCTTGTTTAGGCCCAGACCACGACGTCTCGGTCTGTCACTGTTGTGCTACATTCAACAAACGCACTAAACAAACGCACTATTAAGCGTCTGGCGAAGTTCGCCCAACATTTTTTTGGGAAAGCATTTAACTATACCATGTTGTCGGATACTCCGACACCGGTTTTGTCTAAAAAATGCAAAGACAAGGACCGACACTCGAGGCCTGCGGCCTCTACCGACACCACGCCAAAGCCGACTACACGTGGTCCGGTTCTCAGTGAGGCGCCTACGCAGCCCCTGACTACCGACGACACATCTTTGGCGGTGTCTCCTGTACCCGAGGTCGCAGGCTCCTCGGCCCACACCCCGACTACAGATACTGAAGCCACTCTTGGCGTTGAAACACAGAATGTGGACAGGTCCACCTCCACTCAAGGTGTCTTCAGACCTTACTCTTCTTTCTCCATCAAGGCTTTCACCAAGTCTAAAGCAACCATGCACCCTAAGAGACCAGTTACACAGGGCCCATCTCCAGGCCCCATGCCTAAGAGACAGATGCTTAAAATGGCTGAGGATTTAATTACTCTAATCAGAGGTTCTCAGCCACCTCCAGACAAAAGGCCCAGAGTGGAGGAAGATTCCCCCTCCTCTGATCAGGGATCCATTATTTCAGAACACACTGATGATTAGGAACAGGCTTACTCCCCTTTTGAAGACTCTGATGCAGAGGAGTCTATTCCTTCTGTATCCCCCCCTGAGGATTTCTCATTTGGGGAAACTTTGCATACCTTAAGGGAACACTTCCACTGGGAAGGCCAGGATTATTCAGATTCCAAGAAAAGGCTCAGGGAATTTCTTTTGTTACCCCAGCACAGGCCTCTGGCTATACCTCCTGTCTTGGACATCCTAGATGATGTTTACTCGGAGGCCTGCCTTAACCTGGGCTCTCTACCTCCAGCTCCAGTTAAGCCTGACATGTACTACAGGGTTCCTGACTCACACCAATTTCTTTACAAAAGCCATGCTGCTGACCTCGAAACCATCTCACAGGGACCCAAGGGAGTTAAGGCTTCCATTGCCAAAAATCCATTGCCTTCCGAGAGAGATTCCAGATCCTTAGAAAGGTGGGGAAAAAAGGTATATACCTCTGTTACTTTAACCATGAGGGCCTTAAACTGTCAGTTTCATATGCTAAAATACCAACAGTTTGTTAGCTCAATTGAAAAGTAAAATGTCACAACCTGAACAACCAGACTTGAAGAGTTGCAGGATTTGATGCATAGTGCAGAACAAGTGGGTAAACATACCTTACAATGTGGTTTTGATGTTCTAGAGGCCTCCTGTAGAGCTGCTGTTACAGGCTCAGTCATACGCAGGCATGCTTGGCTCAAGGAACAAACCTTGCCTGATCATGTCAAAGGTAAATTACTAGACGCCCCCCTTCAAAAGGATGTACTATTTGGTGCAAATGCTGAGGAAGTATTACGAAAAATGGAGGAAAAAGCTAAATCAATGCAAACTGTGAAAGAATTTTTGCAGGTTCAACCCCCACGTTTTAGTAGAAATTGGCCTTCCAAAAACTGGTCCTTTCCTGCCACGGAGAGACCCCAAAGAGGCAGATACAGGCGCCCGAGGGGCAGAGGACAACCACAAGGATCGTACAGAGGCAGACAATGGCAAGCTCCTACACAAAGAGGTGGTGAGGACAACTCGCAATCTTTCAGAAAGCAAACCCAATGACTTTCCCCTTTGCAGGCCAACCAGGTCTCAAATGGCAGCCCCCTTAGGAGGAAAGCTGGCATTATTCTCAAAAAATTGGCATGTTGTCACAAAGGACAAATGGATCCTGGACATTATAAACAGGCTACAAATTCCACTTTCATACCCTTCCAAAATGAGAGGCATGCCAAAACTGCCACACAATCAAAGGGCAGAGGCACAAAAGCAAATTTCAGATCTTATAAACATGAAAGCTATTCAAGAGGTACCTACACACGAACAAGGTCAAGGTTTTTATTCCAGGCTATTTCTGGTGCCAAGGAAGGGAAAAGATTGGAGAGCTATTTTGGATCTTTCCATCCTAAACACATTCCTACTGCATTCAATATTCAAGATGCTCACTCTACAGCAACTTCTCATGCTGGGCAAGGAGTCTTTGCTGGTAACATTGGACCTCAAGGAGGCATACATGCATGTCCCAATCAGACAAAATTGCAGAAGATACCTCAGATTTCTTGCAGGTTCAACCCATTATCAATTCTCTGCATTGCCCTTTGGCTTATCTACTGCGCCCAGAGTATTCACGAAATGCCTGGAATCAGTAATTGCCTACTGCAGACTTCAAGGGATACAAATATACCCCTGTTTGGACGACTGCCTGATCCAAGTGGACAGCAAGCACATTCTTCTGAAACATCTGGCTTATGTAATAATGTTATTAAACTCTCTGGGATACACAGTCAACAAAGAGAAATCAAGGCTAATACCCTCTCTGAATATAATTTTCCTGGGTGCCAATTTGGACACAAACACCCAGATGGCCTACCTCACGCCAGAGAAGCAGGGGCAACTAATTCAATATTTCAAAACACTGGCAAATTGCTCCAGGCTGACTGCAAGGAAAATCCTGCAGGCTCTGGGATTCATGGCATCTTGCATCTTGCTAATCCCATGTGCAAAGCTGCACATGAGAAAACTACAATGGTACCTAAAAAACATATGGTCTCAACACAGCCACAGTTTGGAAACAATAATACCACTACTTCCATGTCTGCAAAAGGAATTTCTGTGGTGGGCTCAAGCATGTCAAACAAACACAGGTCTTCCATTCAGCAAGCCTCAAGCAAATCAAGTCATCACAACAGACGCCTCGGACTACGCCTGGGGCTTACATGACAGACCGGTGCATTCAGGGCAAATGGTCCCAAAGAAAAGCACCTTCACATCAATCAAAAAGAAATGCTAGCAGTAATAAATGCTATTATAGCTTTCAAGGACCTTCTACAACCAGGTCAACTATTGATGAGAACGGACAACACCACAGTTATGTGGTACATAAACAAGCAGGGAGGAACACATTCCTATCCCCTATGCAGACTGGCCATATCACTTTGGAACATGGCCATGGACTTACAAATGGAACTACAAGCACAGTACTTGCCAGGCAAGGAAAACACGCTGGCAGACAACCTAAGCAGGAATATGACAGATCCACATCAATGGATGTTGCATCCAAAAGTTTTTACAGAAATAATCCAAGAATGGGGAAGGCCAGACATAGATCTCTTTGCCTCCCACAAAAATCATCAGTTGACAAAATTCTGCTCGAATACCTTCCACCCAAAGGCCTGGAGAGTAGACGCTCTCTCCTTCAGCTGGACATCAATGACAGTTTATGCCTTCCCGCCTCTTCCTCTGCTGCCCAAAGTCCTATTGAAGACCAGAACAGACAGACCAAAGATGATCCTCATTGCTCCGGACTGGCCAAGGCAACACTGGTACCCACTCCTGAGGAGCCTGACTTATTCCCCTCCATGGACCCTGCCTCTAATGCCTCTTCTGACCCAGCACAGCTTCAAAACTCTTCACAGTCAGCTAAAAACACTCAGTCTAGCCGCATGGAAGATTCCTTAGCATCACAGCAGGCCCTACTCTCCAAGGAGGTGCAGGATGTCATTTTGGAGGCCAGAAGGCCATCAACTAGAAAAGCTTACTCCGCAAAATGGAAACGTTTTTGTGCCTGGAATGAGAAAAAGGGCCAGAACCCTGGAAAACTGAATTTATTTCAAATACTACAATATTTGACTGAACTGCTAAGCAATGGACTTTCGTTGTCCTCCATCAAAATTCATGCCTCAGCCATTTCTGCAGAATACAACACTGATCCTCCTTTATTCTCTCACCCTCTTTTAAGACAGTTTCTCAGAGGGGCTAAGAATTTAAGACCTCCAAGGAAACAACCAATACCTGCTTGGGATCTAAATTTCATTCTGGAAAAACTGACTTTGCCTCCTTTTGAGCCAGCTGCTTCATCAGATTTGCAATATTTGTCCTGGAAAACAGCTTTCCTACTGGCTATCACTTCAGCTCATAGAGTTTCAGAACTACAGGCCCTCATGGCTGTCCAGCCTTTTATCTTCCATCAGGACAGAGTTACCTTATGAACCAACTCGTCCTTTATGCCTAAAGTGGTATCCAGGGTAGCTTTAAATCAGGCCATACATTTACCTACTTTTTATCCCAATCCTCAAAACAAAGGGGAGAGATTACTACATTCCTTGGACATCCACAGGCAACTGCGTTATTATTTGGACAGAACAAAACCTTTTCAGAAAATCAGAACAGCTCTTTGTGGCTTATGCGGTAGGAGCTCAAGGAAAGCCAATTTCCAAGCAGACAATCTCAAAATGGATAGCCCACTGCATACGCTTTTGCTATTCCTTTCATGGCAAAACTGTTCCTACAGGCATTAGAACTCATTCCACCAGGGCCACAGCCACCTCTGCAGCCTTCCTCAGAGGAGTTCCTACCGAGGATATCTTGGAAGCAGCCACTTGGAGTTCTGTGCATACCTTCTCCAAACACTACAACCTACCATTATACTCCAAATCTAGAGCAGGCTTTGCCACTGCAGTCTTGCAGGGCATTTTGGCTGCTCCTAGTTCCACCTAGTGCCTGCCACCCCTTTCTTAGCTTTGGGATTCTACCCATCTGTTATGACTGCAGCTGTATGCACGATGAGCATAGTACAGTTTTGTACCTACCATAAATGTAGATGTTAGAGTGCTAATACAGCTGCAGTCCAGGTTTCCCTCCCTCCTTCCCCTCTAGGGGTATTCTTTTATGGTGTATTTGCTTGCAACTACTGTTTTTTGATTATATTGCTTTGCATTACTTCATAATTTTATGTATTGCCTTCCTTCTGGGGGCACCTGACATCTGGGGCAAGAAAAACTGAAGAAAATGGCGTCTGCTGGTTCTTTTATACCCCTGTCGCACTGACGTCAGGGAAGAAGCGACGACAACCGACGCCGGACCTAGACTTTGGAATTCGGCCGACCGAGGACCCGCCTGACGGCAGGAGAACCCATCTGTTATGACTGCAGCTGTATTACCACTCGAACATCTACATTTATGGTAGGTACAAAACTGTACTTTTTCCAAGTCGAAGACTCCTCCTAAATCGAAAAAGGCTTCACTTCAGTCTCCTGTTCAAGGCCCTATGCCTAAGAAACAGATGCTCAAAATGGCAGATGATTTGATGTTAAGTTGTCTATCTCGCCTTCATTCTTGCTGGATGGTTTCGGAGCCAATCCTCTGCTCCAACTCGGCCACTCTAAAAGCTCGAGAGCTAGTTCCACCGGCTTGAGGCTCCCCTGTATCCCACAATGCTAGGCGGTAACTCCTCCGATCTCGTTTGCCGCTACAGCGATCGAGGTGCGTTCCTACCGGCTCAGGTTAGTTTTTGAAAAGAAACTAGTTATTTCTTAGCTTTTTTCCCCTTTTTAAGTTAGTTTTTCTAAATTTTATACAGTGAGTAGTTCCATCCCATTCCTAGTAAATTTCCCCCCTTTTCCAAAAACTCACTAGAAAATTTCCCTTGGGCCTTAGGCCCAGTCCCTCCATTCCTAGTAGTGAGTGACTGTGTTTATAGGGATTTATTTGTCTAAATTACTTCTAACTTAATTTAATTTAGTTTAAATTATTTTCTAATAAGTGTAATCGGTGTGTGTGTGTGTTTGTGTTTGTGTGGTTACACTTCTCTTAGACATGTCTAAGGACTCAAAGGTCTCAGGCCTTAAGAAGTGTGACTCGTGCTGTCAGAAGATGTCTCTGACAGACGGTCACACTTCTTGTGTGTACTGCCTGTGACCTTTGCACCTGCAGGACTCGTGCTGTTTGCCATGGCTTCAGCCCTAGAGTCCTGCAGGAGCGAAAAAATAAACTTATATTAAGGGGCTTATTGAAGCCTGAGGGTCCCTCGACTCAATCCTCGGGGAAACCTTCTAAGCCTTCCAGACCTTCGGCTCCGGTCTCTGAGCTGTCTTCTGGGGGTCCTAAGGCTATTCGAACATCGGCTCCGGCCGGCGATGAATCTCGAACACATGCCCCTACTATTTCCTCGGCTCCGGCCGGAGCCGAGGAAGACATAACTGAGTCGGCTCCGATCAAGTTGTCGGAACCGACATCTAGAAAAAGGTCCCGATCTCCATCTATCGGCTCCATTCATTCGGCTCCAGCATCACCTTTGCTGTCTGAACGGAGCCATAGATCTCACTCCTCTAGGTCTTCCAGACTATCGGATCATGACCTTCAGAGAGTAGTGAGTCGACTTCTTAAGTCCGAGGCACTAGCCCAGATGCTTCAAAGTCAGACTCAACAGTCGAGAACTATTCCCATTACTCAAAATGTTCCTTCTCTGACTCTTGAGTTTGGAGCCGGGGTGGCTCGGACCAGAGACTGTGGTGACGTCGGAACCGATACCTTTGTCTTAGGTGCCGTCGTCTGCTCCGATGTCTTCCTTGGAGGAATCTCGGCGCCGGACTTCCTCGTTGCTCGAGGCGAGTGGCATCGGACCTTTGTCCGACCCCGCTCTCTCTCTCGGTGCTTCGGCGCTGGTGAGTTCGGCTCCGACATCGGCCTCGGCGCCATCACTGTCGGTGCCGGGGGAGGTTTTCAGCTTTTTGGAACGGAGACTTCCGGCTCTGCCTGACAGGGGTGCCTTCGAGGTCATGAGGAGCGTGTTAGAACCAGGTTCAACTCCACAGTCGGCTCCTTCTGCCCCTCCCTCCACGGTGCCTGTGGTGATTTCTGCTCACTCTCATATCCCCGACCGTAGAGAGCCAGCTCCTCAAGTTTCCCCAGTGGGGATCTCCTCCTCTTCCGAGGCGTCTCCTGACCCGGTAGGAGAGCCCCCTAGGAAGAAGCAGTGCAAGAGGAAGCACATTGACTCCCCTGAGTCTGTCACCTCTGACACTGATTTAGAGGATTCTGAAGGCTCCCCTCGTTTCCCCTCTGAAGATGTCTCCTTTGCAGACATCCTTGAAATCCTAAAACAGAGGGGGAATTGGCCAGCCCTCAACCCTTCAGAGGATGAATCAGTGTATCTTGAGGCGTTCGGCTCTCGCCCTTCCACCTCCTGGGTGTCCCCTCCCATTGACCCCCTTATGCAAGTGGTGGCAAAGAAGGCTTGGGCGGCTCCTGATTCAGTGGAACCCACCCCCAGGAGACCATCAAAATTCATCACTGCCCCCAAGGACAAAGAATTTTTAACCAAAGGCATCTCTGTTAATGCTATTGTGGTGGCTGCGGCCACCAAGAAGGAGTTAGCCGATCCTTCGGTGCCTGTTCATCCTCCTAACAAGGAGTCTAGGTCGATGGACAGGTACGGGAAGCGGATGTTCTCGTCGGTGACCTTTACTATGCGATCGCTGAATTACCTGTGTCATTTCACTTGTCTTCAGAGGGATTTGCTCAAGGAAGCGAGCGAAATGTTAAAGGACCCAACAGCTGCGGGTTTTCAGGATAGAATGAGCTCTCAGCTGGCAACCCTTAATTCTATAACTAACTCCTCCATGCGCCTCCTTTCATATGTGGCGGATGGAGCAAGTAGAGCGGCAGGTGCAGGTGTAGCCTTGCGTCGGCACGCCTGGATGCAGCTATGTAACTTTGCGGACCCTTTCAAGGCGTCCTTCACTAATTCCCCTTTGATGGATCATCCCTCTTTGGTCCTCAAGTGAAGGAAACCCTGACTAAGTGCGAGACTGATAGCAAAACTCTCTCTGCCGTCGGAGTCCGTTTTTCTACTCCTTCTAGGCCTTACCCCAAAGGCCAGAAGGGGGGAAAGATGTGGTTCCGCAAACAATCTCAGGGAGATTTGCCTGACGCACAGAGTCGATTCCCCTCTAGAGGCAGAGGGGGGAACAATAATGGTAGATGCCGTCCTAGAGGCAGAGGGGCCAGAGAATCAGGGCAGTCGAGAATCCTTTTCCGACAAGCCCTTTCAGCATCCCTGAGGTGTTGCCCGACTGTCCACCTTCGGAGGCAGTCGGGGGAAGATTATCGCTATTCCCAACTCAAGACAAGTGGGTACAGTCTATCATTTCCGAAGGCTACAGAATCCCATTCCTTTTCATTCCGAAGCAATCCAAAAAATCCCTTCCAGACGTTCCACCCAGTCAAAGGGAGCAAGCAGCATTAGAAATTTCAAAGCTGCTCGCAAAAAGAGCCATTCAACCAGTTCCAGCAGACCAAACAGGATCCGGAATCTACTCCAAATTCTTTTTGGTTCCAAAGAAAACAGGGGACTGGAGACCCATTTTGGATCTCAGCAACTTGAACAAGTTTGTCAAGAAAACAAAGTTCCGGATGGTCACGCTGCAGTCCATTCTACCCCTTTTGGGGCGGGACAACTGGATGTGCTCGATAGATCTCCAGGACGTGTATTATCACATCAGAATGAGTCGACACTCCAGGAGGTTCCTCCGCTTCAGGCTGGGAACCAGTCATTTCCAATTCAGAGCCCTGTCCTTTGGTCTCACTACAGCCCCCCCGAGTGTTTACCAAATGCATGGCAGTGGTAGCCTCTCATCTGAGACGACAAGGATTCCAGGTGTTTCCTTATTTAGACGACTGGCTCCTTACAGCCCCCACCAAGCATCTCTTGCTTCTCGCCAGAGACTACACCTTTCACACGTCAGGCACTAGGCATTTCAATAAATTACGAAAAGTCTGTCTTGTCGCCTTGTCCTGTTGTTACCTTTATAGGCGCAAATCTAGACACAGTCAACATGTCAGCCAGACTCAGAGCAGAGAATAGCAGACATACACAGACAGGTCTCTCGTCTTGCAGAGCAACAAAGTCAAAGCCAGATTGATCCTGAAAGTCTTAGGGATTATGGCGGCGGCCATCCCTCTTCTACCATTAGCTCGCTTCCATATGAGAATTTTACAATGGATGCTCTTCACACAATGGTCTTTCCAACGACTTCCAATGTCCCATCCTATTCGGATAACTCAATCGTGCAAGAATCATCTCTCTTGGTGGATCACATCTCCCCAGCTCCACCTAGGGAGACCTTTCATCCCTTCCCCTCCGGTTGCTACAGTGACAACGGACGCCTCCCTGATCGGGTGGGGGGGGGGGGCATTACCAGGGCAGGACAGTCCAAGGCATGTGGCAACCTTTCGAGTGCCACTTGCACATAAATGTCCTAGAGATGAGAGCAGTGCTTCTAGCATTGCAAGCCTTACAAGACTCTCTTCCCAAGGGAACTATAGCAATTCAGACAGACAATATGTCTGTAGTGTGGTACATCAACAAGCAAGGCGGAACCAGATCTTACCCCCTATGTCGAGAGGCACTCGTGGCAATGGGCAATTTCTTCTCGGCGGTTTCTGTTAGCAACGCACATTCCCGGGAAGTCCAATGTGATTGCAGACAAATTGAGCAGAGCTATTCTCATGCCTCACGAGTGGTCTCTGAAGAATTCAGTGTTGGAGAAAGTTTTTTGAAAGTGGGGCCGGCCTTGCTGCGACCTTTTCGCTACTCCCCAAAACAGCAAGTGCGACTATTTTTTCACCCTCTTTCCCCAACCAGGCCACCCCAGCAGGGATGCTCTAGTTGCACGATTGGCCCCGGGGACTTCTGTATGCTTTTCCTCCCTTCCCACTGATATCTCAGCTAATACAGAAAGCCATCGCTCAGAAAGCTTCCTTGATCCTTATTGCCCCTTACTGGCCTCGACAGGTTTTTGGTTCCTGTTTCTCCACCGTTACCTGTTGGAGCAACCTTGGCATTTGGACCCAGTTCCAGACCTCTTGACCCATCAGTCGGGTCAGTTGCACCACTCCCTTCCTTCTCTGAACCTCACAGCGTGGTTTCTCCAATTCCAACTCTAGCCAGGCTTCCTCGGATATCTCGCTCAGAGATATTTTGATAGCCTCTCATAAAGCTTCCACTCTGAAGATTTATCATAACAAGTGGAAACCTTTTTCCTATTGGGCGCAGTCAAAGAATATAGATCCTTTCACTGCTTCCATTCAATCAGTTCTAGACTTTCTAGCCGAACTTTTCCACTCAGGTTCGTCTCCATCTACCATTAGAGTTCAATTGGCAGCAATATCGAACTTTCATGTTGGAGTCTCCGAGTCCTCCATTATGTCTCTCAAACTCTGCAAAGCCTTTTTAAAGGGAGTTTTTCTCCTCAAACCACCAATCAGGGATCCTCCTCCTCAATGGGATCTCAACTTGGTTCTGACGTCAATTCTTCCCCCCTTTGAACCTGCGGCTTCATGTTCAATAAAGTTACTATCGTGGAAAACACTCTTTTTAGTAGCTATCACTTCAGCTAGAAGAGTCTCTGAACTCCATGCTCTGTGTAGTCGACCCCCTTATCTTGTGTTTCATAAGGATAGGGTGTCCTTACGTACTAACCCGTCCTTTTTGCCCATGGTAGCTTCGCTGGCAAATTTGAATCAAACCATTGAGCTTCCTGTCTTCCCTAATTATTCTAATAGGTCAGAACAAAAGTTACACTGTGTAGATGTTCATCGCCGACTTGGGTACTATTTAGACAGGACTAAACAATTCAGGAAATCTGATCAACTGTTTGTTTCTTATGCAGAAGGTAGAATGGGCCTTCCAGTTTCTAAAGTGTCTCTCTCTAGATGGCTTACTTCGTCGATTACCCTTGTGTATGAGATCAGACATCAACAGTTGCCATCCAAACCCAGGGCTCATTCAACTAGAGCTTTAGCCACTTCTATAGCTTTCCAGGATAGGCTGCCTATTGATTCGATTTGTTCTGCAGCTACTTGGGCTTCTCCCCATACCTTCATTTCTCATTATAAGTTGGACTTTGCCTCTAGAGACCGAGCCAACTTTGGTTCCACTGTACTCAAGAGTCTGTTCCGATAGGCCACCCGGGACAAGGTGCTAGGGACGCGGTCCCATCCAGCAAGAATGAAGGCGAGATAGACAACTTAACATAATGTTTCATGTTAGTTGTCGTCTTCTCGCCTTCTTTCTTGCGTCCCACCCTCCTTCCCCCTAGCCAGGACAGACCTAGAGGAGTTTTCTTTTGTTCCTTTTATGGAATTTACTTGCTGGGCTTAGCTTTCAAACGAGATCTGAGGAGTTACCGCCTAGCATTGTGGGATATAGGGGAGCCTCGAGCCGGTGGAACTAGCTCTCGAGCTTTTAGAGTGGCGAAGTGAGCCGAGGATCGGCTCCGAACCCATCCAGCAAGAAAGAAGGCGAGAAGACAACTAACATGGAACGTTATGGTAGGTACATAACTTCTAAATTTCTCTTATCAGGGGTTCACAGCCTCCTCCTGACAAATGGCCATATTCAAGAGGAAGATTCTGCTTTCTCAGAGGAATTCGAAGAAATACACAGTTGGTTCAGAGGACCAAGACTACTCATCTCTTTATGAAGATTCTGATGCTGAGGAATCTATTCCCTCAGCTTCCCCTCCAGAAGAGTACTCTTTTGTGGAAACTTTACACACTGAGGGAACATTTTCACTGGGAAGGTTTACTCCCCCAACACAGACCTCTAGCCATCCCTCCTGTTTTGGACATTGTGGATGATGTCTACTTGGAATCCAGTTTCAACCCTGACTCTCTACCTCCTGCCGCGGCCAAGCCTGACAGATACTACAGAGTACCGGATTCCCACAAATTCCTTTATAAAAGCCCAGTAGCTGACCCAGAGACTATCTCCCAGGGTCCCAAGGGGGCTAAGCTTCCATGGCTAAAAATCTAGTACCTTCTGAAAGGGATTCAAGAGCAGTAGACAGATGGGGGAAAAAAGGTTTACACCTCAGCCACTTTAGCTATGAGAGCACTAAACTGTCAGTTTCATATGCTTAAGTATCAGCAATTCCTGATTTCTCAGTTAAAACAAAAGATAACCACCTTACCTCAACAATCTGAAATGAAAGAAGTACAGGATTTGTTGCACGCCACCGAGCAGGTGGGCAAACATACCTTGCAATGTGGGTTTGATTCTTTAGAGGCCTCCTGCAGAGCAGCTATCACTGGATCAGTTATACGTAGGCATGCCTGGTTAAAAGAACAAAGTCTGCCTGATCATGTTAAAGCAAAACTATTAGATGCTCCCTTACAGCAGGATGTTCTTTTTGGTGTTAAAGCAGAAGAAGTTTTAAAGAAAATGGAAGAGAAGGCTAAATCAATGCAGACAGTCAAAGATTTCCTACAAGTACAACCCCCTCGCTTCAGCAGAAACTGGCCAACAAAAATTGGTATTTCCAGCCACTGACAGGCCTCAGAGAGGTAAATACAGGCGCCCAAGGGGCAGAGGACAACCACAAGCTCAGTATAAGCCTCGCCAATGGAGTACTCCAACCCAGAAGGGAGGAGAAGACAGGTCTCAACCCACCAGAAGACAGACTCAATGACTTGCACCTCAGCTGGCCAAACAAAGCTCTCTTGTCAGCCCCCTTGGGTGGGGGGAAACTAGCACTATTTGCAGACAACTGGCACATGGTCACAAAGGACAAATGGGTCCTAGACATAATTTTACGAGGATACAGATTCCACTTTCACACCTTGCCAATAAAAAGAGGAATGCCAAACCTGCCGCAAAATTAAAGGGCAGAGGCTCAAAAACAAATTACAGCTATCATGGCCATGACAGCCATTCAAAGGGTACCAACTCAAGAGCAAGGCCAAGGATTTTACTCAAGACTCTTCCTAGTACCCAGGAAAGAAAATGCTTTGAGACCAATTCTGGACCTTTCAATTCTAAACACAAGTGCCCAAATTGAAGATGCTAACACTACAGCAGCTACTTCCCATGTTTGGCAAGGAAGCATGGCTGGTAACGTTGGACCTCAAGGAGGTATACCTGCATGTCCCTATCAGACAAAGTTGCAGAAGATACCTCCGTTTCATTGCAGGTTCAACCCATTATCAATTCTCTGCACTGCTCTTTGGCTTATCTACTGCACCCAGAGTATTCACAAAATGCCTGGCACCAGTAATTGCATACTGCAGACAAAGAATAATTCAAATATATCCATATCTGGATGACTGCCTTATCCAAGCAGAAAGAAAAGACATTCTCTTACATCTGGCTTTTGTGAAGCATCATCTACTAAATTGTCTGGGGTACACAGTAAACGAAAAGAAGTCAAAACTAGTACCCTCACAAAAAATGACATTCCTGGGTGCCAGCTTGGACATAACAGCCCAGAAGGCTTACCTTACATCAGACAGGCAATTACAACTGACTCAATATTTCAAGACAATGGCAACAAAGACCCAATTAACTGCAAGAAAAATTCTGCAGGCTTTGGGCTTCATGGCATCTTGCATTCTGATAATACCATTTGCAAAACTGCATATGAGGAAATTACAGTGGTACCTAAAAAGCATATGGTCTCACAGCCACAGCTTGGACACAGTGATATTTCTCCTTCCCTGCCTTCAACAGGAATTTCTATGGTGGGCACAGGCATGTCACCTCAACAAGGGTCAGCCTTTCATTTTGCCCCCACCCAGGCAAACTATCACAACAGATGCTTCAGACTATGCCTGGGGGGCACACATGGCAGGGCAAGGCATTCAAGGCCTATGGACTGCAGAACAGAGAAAACTGCACATAAACCAAAAAGAGATGCTAGCTGTACGGAAAGCTTTGACAGCCTTCAAGGATCTGTTACAGCCAGGACAACTTGCAATAAAGACGGACAACACCACAGTAATGTGGTACATAAACAAACAAGGGGGCACACATTCCTACCCTCTTTGCAGGCAAACAATAATCTTATGGAACACAGCTCTGGCCTACCAAGTCCAGTTACAGGCTCAATTCCTGCCAGGACAGAAAAACACATTGGCAGAAGACTTGAGCAGAAACATCAAAGATCCCCACGAGTGGAAGCTAGACCCACAAATATTTACAATGATAACTCAGAGATGGGGTCTACCAGATATAGACCTGTTTGCCAGTCCTCAAAACTACCAGCTGACAAAATTTTGTACAAGGACATTCCACCATCAAGCTTGGAAAGTAGACGCTCTCTCCTTCAGTTGGAAAAACCTAACAGCATATGCCTTTCCTCCATTACCTCTTCTTACAAAGGTTCTTTTGAAGGTCAAAAAGGAGAAACCTCGACTGATTCTCATAGCCCCAGACTGGCCACGCCAGCACTGGTACCCACTATTGAAAAATATGGCTCACAGCCCACCATGTATATTGCCTCAAATTCCTCATTTCCTCACGCAGCAAGACGAGCAGATTCTACATAGCCAGATCAAAACCTTAAACCTGGCTGCATGGCAAATCTATTAAGCATCCCATCAGCTCCTCTTTCACAAGCAGTACTGGATGTTATTTTAGAGGCCAGGAGGCCAAGCACCAGGAAGGCTTACTCGGACAAATGGAAAAGGTTTTGTGCTTGGAACCAAGCTAAAGGCCAAGACGCAACTCTGTCTCAGATGCCTCACATTCTGCAGTATTTAGCTGAGATGTTGCATAAAGGACTTTCCTTCTTCTCTATTAAAATCCATGCTTCAGCTATTTCAGCTCACTACGACACTAATCCACCTTTATTTTCCAACCCTCTTCTAAGGCAGTTCCTCAGAGGGGCAAAAAACCATTAGACCACCTAGAAGAGCCCCTGCACCAACATGGGACCTCAACTATGTTCTGGAAAAACTAACGCTACCTCCCTTTGAACCAGCTTTTTCTGCAGACTTTCAGTTCCTGTCCTGGAAAACTGCCCTGCTCCTGGCAATAACTTCTGCTAGGAGAGTCTCAGAATTACAAGCACTTATGGCAGTGGAACCTTTTCTCATTTTCCATCAAGACAGAGTTTCTCTACAAACTAATCCATCCTTTATGCCTATGGTGGTTTCCAGTGTAGCTTTAAATCAAACCATCTACCTGCCCACTTTCTTCCCCAATCCACAGAACAAAGGTGAGAGACTCCTGCATTCCTTGGACATTCACAGGCAACTTCGTTACTACTTGGATAAAACTAAGGCTTTCAGATAAACTGACCAGCTCTTTGTTTCCTATGCTACAGCTTCTCAAGGGAGGGCCATATCCAAAGAAACCATTTCTAAATGGATAGGCCATTGCATGCGATTCTGCTATACCCATCATGGGAAACCAGTCCCTCCTACCATTAGATCCCACTCTACCAGGGCAACAGCTACCTCTACTGTCTTTCTCAGGGGGGTTCCTACCAAGGAAATTTTAGAAGCTGCAACTTGGAGTTCTGTACACACTTTCACCAAACACTATCACTTACCTCTTTACTCTAAGTCCAGGGCAGGCTTTGCCACTGCAGTTCTGCAGGGCCTCATTGCCTCCTCTAACCCTCTATGATGCCTCTACCCTACCTTAGCTTTGGGACTCAACCCAAGTGTGATGACTGCAGCAGGGTAACACGATGAACATAGTACAGTTTTGTACCTACCATAAATGTAGATGTTTGAGTGTTCACCCTGCTGCAGTCCAGGTTACCCTCCCTCCATCCCCTCTGATTTACTGGCTAAACCTTTGCTATGCCTTTCTGATGTATTTGCTTATAGCTGAGGGGATTTTGTCTTTGTACAGTCTTCACACCTTTTGGTACTAATTTGGATCCCCTTTTTTGGGGGCACCTGACATCTGGGGCAAGAAAAACTGAAGAAAATGGCGTCGGTTGCTATATATATATATATATATATATATATATATATATCAACCGATGTTGGACCAAGACTTTGGAAATCTGGCCGACTGCGGGACCGCCTGACGACAGGATAACCCAAGTGTGATGACTGCAGCAGGGTGAACACTCTAACATCTACATTTATGGTAGGTACAAAACTGTACTTTAGTGGCTTTCACTGAAATCTTATTGCACTATTGGTGTATTTAGATTTTTTTTTTTTTTTTTTTGAGGGTCCAGTATGCCCAAGATCCAAGGCTTCAGAGTGAAGCCACAGTCTTCCACCACAAGACCTACACCAGAATCATGTTTACTGCCTGGGGCAGAGCATTTAGAGACCTCTCGTTAGGCTTGCGCTTCATTCAGTGCTAGGGCTCTTCAGGAAAGAAAAGTTGATGATTAAGGGACTTTTGCTGGTCAAGCCATCTTCCCTCCTCTTCCACTTCCTTCAGCAACTGAGAAAAAGATGGAGTACCCGTTTTAGCCTAAAGCAAAGAAAAAAATCCAAGGAAAAATGTTTGTAATGGCAAACAAGAAAAATCAAGGAAATGACTACTGGATCAAACTCCTGCTCCAGTATCAGATCCATCAGCCTCTTTGATTCATTCACTTCCTGATCGACCCTGGTTCTCATCAGAAGTGGTGAGTCCTAGGCTACACTCGCCATTATGACAAGCTAGTAGATCTTAATCTGGAGCTTCTTCCACAGAGTACTTCAGGAGTCTCTCCGAACGAGACGTCAGCAGGTTGATGAGATTTCTGAGAGCTCAGATTAAACTCTTGAGTTCTCTTGGTGCTGTCACTCTTGCATGTGCCAGGCATGGTTCCAGCCACCGCTCCATTGCAAATTCCGACACAGGTCTGTCATTTGTATCTGGTTGCTTTGGTGTCAGTCTGTCCTGAGGTAGCTGGACTGAGATCTGTAGCATTCTGTACTTCAACCCTAACTGTATCCATTCCTCTGTCTGCTCTGATGCGCTTGGAGCCAGCAGAGTCTTAGGCACCACAGACTGGGAGGCGGTTTCAGCAGTTAGACGGTTGGAGCCGTCCTTGCCTCTCAGAGCCACTGTGCTTAGTAGCATGGCACAGAGATCCACTTTGGAGTTGAGACCTTTCCATTCTAAGGGGTCTGTTATGAGCCTAAAGCTAGGGATTTCTTCAGAACAGATAGTGCCTTTGGCTTTCAAGGCCTTTCTGAGAGCCCTGTCTACTCCCAAGGGAAATGCTCCCTTCCACCAGACTAGCACCACCCGAGCTCCATACTGAAACTTGCTTGCTGTCTGTCACTTTAACAGGGTTAGCAGGAGCCAGGATTCCAGGATGCAGATGCAGTAAGCTCCCTGTTTGATTCAGAACCCTTTAATATTTCCACAGAGCAGGTTCACAGTAAGCAGACTTGTAAGCAGAAATGCATAGACTCATCTGCAGAGTCCATCACTAACTATACAGACTTTGAAGGAGGAGGATCCCCCCCCCCCCCCCCCCCAGATCTCCACCTCGAGATTACCTTGGGTGAAATTCTGGAATTGATGAACCGGAAAGGGGGGAGTCCATCACTGATCCTTCTCCAAAAGTGTGTTTAGGGGTCTTTTGTTCAGGCATGTCAACATCCTGGGTGGTACCCCCCCCCACCTCCGCTGACCCCTTAGTGGACTTGATGGCACGACTGCCATGGAAGGAGCTGGACATGGAAGCCATACCCAAAAAAACTGAATTTTATCTGCACAATCTGATAGAAAACAATGGAGCAAGGGACCACCTGCAGGAGTGGTGGTAGCTGCAGCAAACAAAAAACTCAGAGCACCTCTGTCCATCCACCCAGCAGAGTCCAGGGTGTTGATTGTTTTGGGTAATGTACCTTTGCTTCCGGGTCCTTTGCTCTGTGGGTTCTGAATTGCCTTGCTTACATCACTTGATTCCAGAGATATTTGACTAAGGAGATTGCCAAATCCCTTCAATTGGTCTTGGTATCAGATAATCCAGAAAAGGTGGAATCTCAACTATTGATTGTACAGTCTAATGTGACCATGCAGCTGTTTTTCCAGAACAGCAAGAGCAGCAGATACTGGCATTAGTCCACTGGCAAGCTTGGAGGCATCTTTGTGACTTTGTAGAACGTTTCAAAATGTCCATCAATGCCAGTTTCCATGGGTCCACCTTATTCTGAACAAAGGTGGAAGACTTTAACTGGAAGTCAGCAAGATGGTAAGACCCCCTCTCTGCTTTTGGCATCTGATTCTCCACTCCTCAGAGATCCTTCTCTTGGAATTGGAGGTCTGGGAAGGAGTGGTTTAAGAAATCTCAAGGGTCTTACCAGGATCCTTCTGGTGATGGCCCTCCCCATGATAGAGGTGGAGGGCATCAAAACGGTCGTCCTCCAAAGGGTAGTAATGGACCGTGGAATTAGGGTTTCAGAGGGCTCTTTTCTGAGAAATTCTTTCATCACCCTCTGTTTCCCCCATGCCATACAGTGGAGGCAGTTGGGGTTGGGTGTTTTCTTTGTACCTGTTCTCCTGGGAAAGCATAACAGATTTCTGAGTGCTAGACATCCTTTCCAGAGACTGTAGAATTCAATTTTCCTTCCTCCAAAACAGAGTCTAGTTCCTGATGTTCCGCCCAGTCAGCAAGATGTAGCAGTAGCGGAAATTTCAAAGCTTCTAGAAAAAGAAAAATCATCCAACTGGTCCCCAAAGAACAACAAGGATATAGAATCTACTTAAGGTTCTTTTAATCCTAAAGAAGACCCGGGGACTTAAAACCCATTTTGGACCTGAGCTATCTAAACCAGTTCATGAGGCAGACAATTCTGAATGGTCACAATTCAGTACATTTGGCCTCTGTTGAGAAAAGACACCTGGATGTGCCTAATAGATGTCAAGGACGCAGTCACAAAGTTTGAGAGATGTTCAAGGAGATTTTTCCATTTCTGGTTGGGAGACGATTACCAGTTCAGAGCACTGCTTTTTGGTCTCACCATGGCTCCCAGGGTCTTCACCAAGATGATGGCAGTAGTAGCAGCATGACTTTGTTTGCTGGGGATCCAGGTCTTAACCATGTCTAGACGATTGACTTAACAGCTACCTCAGTTCAAACGTGTCAACGCAGAGACCTCTTGCTCCATTTACTTCGGAAGCTTGGCATTGCCATCATTTAAGAGTCCACTCATTCCTACTCAAACACTGGAATTCATTTGATGCTACCAAAGTACAGTTTCTCAATCAGTCAGTCCCGTCCCCGTCCCCCTCACAGATCGCTTTCCATCTGGATGACAGCATCAGCACTACTGAGGCATCTTTCTTCCCTAGCAAGATTAATATTATGGCTCTGCTAGGCCTGATGGCGTCCACTATACTGCTAGTACCCTTGGCAAGATTCCACTTGAGAATTCTTGAGACGCGGGCTCTACAATGCTCAGAATCCTCATCCTATTCATGGAAAGATGGGGATCACTCCAGTTTGCAGAAACTGTGCAGTGTTGTAGATGACATCTTTCTCTCAATATTTCTCCTTTGTGAGAGGGACCCCTTCGGTGCTGGTAGTGACCATGGATGCTTTCCTGTTGGGGGTGGGGGGCATTTTGAAGGAAAATCCATCCAAGGCTCCAAGTCGCAAAAAAAGGCAAAACTTCACATCAGCATTCTGGAAATGAGCAGTCCTAGCATCGCATGCCCTTCAGGATACCTTTCTGCAGAGGTGCAGTAGCCATTCAGACTTGACAGTATGTCAGTAGTATGCTTCCTAAACAAGAAAGGAGGAATGCACTCTTTCCCATTATATTGGGAGGTCATGAGGGTATGGCAATGTCTTTACATTGCTTTCCTAATAGCAACTCGCATCACAGGGCATTCCAGTGTTCTAGCAGACCTATGTTGATCTCTGGTTTTTAAACTCAGTAGTGGCTGTAAAGATTTTCAGTTGCTGGGGGCAGTCTTGCTGTGATCTTTTTGTATCCTATCTCATCAAGAAATGCAGCAGTTCCTTCGCTCTGATCCCTCCACAGACACCATCACCAAGGGATTCCATTTTCCATTATCTCCAAGGACTTCTCTACGCCTTTATTCTCCTTATTGTAATGAAGAAATTCTTAGAGAGCAAGAATGTGCAAGGCCAGAGTAATCCTCAGAGCCCCCTTTTGGCCTCGACAATTGTGTTTTTTCTTCCTGTGGCCTCTTCTAGTTTATCCTTCTTAAATGCTGGACTATTACTCGGATCTTCTCTCTCACCCTCCTTCTTGCCTCATACGGATCAGAAGTCTGTGAAACTAACTGTAGTTTTCCTCCAGTTTTGACTGTACCCAATGATGCCAAGCTGTCCCCTGCAGTGGCTCACATTCTGATAGCTTCACAGAAAATTTTTACTACCAAAGTGTACCATAGAAAGTGGAAAAGATTTTCCATGTGGGCAAAATCTAAAGGTATAGACCCATTCTCAGCTTCAGTTCCTACCATCCTACACTTCCTTTCAGAGTTTTCAATCTAACTTTAGCTGTTCCACCATCAAACTACAGTTAACGGCCATCTCCGCTTTCCTTATAGGCTTTGACAAATCCTCCGTAGCCCTTCTTAAAATTTTGGAAGCCTTAAAGGCCATTTACCTTCCTTCCTTAGATCATTTACCACTTTTCTTTCCAAAATTTTCTAATAAAGGGGAGTACATCTGGCATACCTTGGACATCCACTGCCGGTTAGGTTTTTACCTACACAGGACAAGACCCTTCAGGAAATCTATAAATTGTCTTAAAAGAAATTTGGAAAAGCACTTTCAAGTTACTCTTTTCAGTTGGCTCTCAAAATGTATTTAATTTGTGTATACAAAAAAGGCTTATCCAAACAGTACATTCAACCAGCGCAGTAGCTACGTCAACAGCATTTGCCAACTGACTTCTATTTATGACATATGCACAGCATCTACTTGGTCAACACTGTGCACATTTATTTCCTGTTGCAAATTGGATGAACAACCAAGATCATGTTTGTCCTTTGACTCCTCCATTTCCATAATGTCTTTCCATTAATCCATCTAGGTCTTAATGCTTGGAAATCTATCCCACAGTTGAATCGGATGAAAATAGACAAAATTAGATACGAAAATTATGTACTCATTACAACGATAGATCTCTGTTGTCTACTTTTCATCTGGCTCAACGTTCCTCGTGCTACTCCCTCCAAATTGCCCCTTATTCTGGAGGACCAAGTTAGGATTATGATTACTCCTTTCAGGAGCTTTAGACTGTTTCATAGCGTTGAGATATAGGTTCATACTAGGCTATCTGCCCTAGGGCATTTATAAGCCTAGCCAGAGTGTGTTTGGCTTTCGCCACCCATTTTAAATTAATTTTGCTATGCACTTTTTCGAGGTTAGTATACTGTGCCTTTGTCTAACAGTGACACAGAAGTGATACCCGGGGTAAACCTACGATCTCCCATCCACTCATCAAGATTCCTCGTGAAGAGAGTCAATGAGGGACTCTGCCTAACCTGGACTGGGATTTTATTCCAGAGTGAAGGGAGCCTCTGGGTTATGAATCTGTCCCTCCAGCATGTCCTATTTATTTCAGTGCTGAGGTTCAAGTCTCTCGAGTGCGTAGCTCGATGGGATTTGGATTTTCTGAGGTGCAGCATGTCCATTAATTCCGGATTGGACATGGCTTTATACATCAGGCACAGATCGCCTCTGAGCAGGCGGTATGCCACTGAGTAGAGCTGGAGTTTCTTTAACCGGGCAGCATATGGCATCTGTTTGAGCCCTTTGATCCTCTTGGTGAGGTACTTTTGGGGTCTTTCCAGTTGCTGCAGGTGTCTGGTAAGGTACATCCCAAAAGGGGCATTGCACTCAATTATGGGCCTGATGAGAGATGAGTAAAGAGGCACGATGACCTCCCCAGATCTAGATGTGAATCCCTTCACGATTAGGTGGGCTATATAAAATGTTTTTCTAACCACTTTGGCCACATGGTTGTCAAATGAGAGATTGCTATCAACTTGGGTCCCCAGGTCCCTAATTACGTCTTCTGTACTTAATGGATTACCACCTATGTGGTAATTTGTGGGCACTTTGTTTTTGCCAGAGGGGATGACTATACACTTTTTGGCATTTAGCTTGAGACCATGGCTCTGGCACCAGTTGTCTGTTTCTATGAGGCCCTTTTGGAGGATGCTTGTGTCTGCTGGAGAGTCAATTATGGCGCCCAGTTTGCAGTCATCTGCGAACTTGGTCAGCCACAGTCCTTCCGTGTTGGCCTGTACCTCCGAGAAATATATACTGAACAAGAGAGGTCCCAGGACTGAGCCTTGTGGGATGCCACTTGTAACTGGTTTGGAGTCTGACATGGCTCTAGCAATTCTAACCATGTGGGTTCTGTCCTTGAGCCAGTTTGCAACCCATCTAGTGACATAGGGGTTTATATTTAAGCTGGTGAGCTTATCTATAATGCCTGAGTGGGGTATTGTATCGAAGAAGTATGTTACTTCTTCATACAAGATGTTTTGTGGTTTAGCATTAGTCATATCAATATACTGATCCTTGTAAACCCGCAGTGGAGCAAAAGCTCCCAAGAGCTTCGTACAGTCAAATCTGCTTGAAATGACTGGCTGCATGGAATGTGCCCTGAAGCTTTGGAAGTTGACTGGATGTTAAATCCTATATGGGATAAAAGCTGTTACTGTTAGGTTTACTTCAGCTGTACATTATGAAATCCGTGGAGGAAAACCTGCTTGTCTTTGCTTTATCTGGTACAGTTAAGTCAGTTGTATGGTATCCAAATGGGGAAAGGGGGTTCTGTACCTCCCATGCAGGGGAAATAACCATTATAGTGTCAGACCATGGAGAATGGTCAAGTAAACAAAAAAGCTCTGGCAAAGAACGTATTGAGCCCAAGACGAGAATGTGCCCTACCAAGTGCTACTCTACATATAAAAAGGAGTAGTGTGAACAGTAGTCTTCGCCTGATTTGGCAGGTTACTGTATGTATGTGTGCATTACCACTTTATTGTAAAGTTCTTTGAAGAAGTGCGATAAATGATTGAAACCACCTTAGGGCATAATATAATCTGTCTTCAGCAGCACCAAAAAAAGAACCTTGTCTTTCTCTGGGATGTCGTGCAGAGGTGGGGGACAATAGGCTTCCTTCTTATGGCTTTACTTTTGCAGGCAGTTTGTCATTTCACCAGACTAGCTATTGGGGGGGGGGGAGACAGTCTCAGAGCTGGCTGAAACTGCAAAGTATCTGTGTTTTGGAGGCTTATGGTTCAGTGTGTTAAACAGTAACTGATTTGAATGGAGTATTTCTCAGTACTGTCCCTAATGGTTAGGTTGTAGTTGGTTCTGACATGTATGACTTTACCTCTGTTGTTGCATAGTCATGGTACATACATCAGTTTTATGTTTCATGGCTTTGTGGACGGAAGGATCATTGCTGAATTTCTATCCTGAGGTGAGAAATTTTCCCCGTCTGACACACACTTAAGACACTTTCTTAACCATACATTGTTTGAGCCTGCCAAGTTTGACAGTGTAGTTTTTCTTAGAAATGTTTTCTCTCAGCTATGAATTTCATGTAGTATATGTTGACGTGTCACCCTTGTATATAGGGAACCATCCGTGGCCTCTCAAGTTAATAAATCCGTATCTCTTTCTAGAGGTTCACTAAATCGGATTATAAACTCTTCTCCCATTTTTCTTTGTGGTGGCCCAAGTCAAGGAAATTGGAGACTTTCACACCATGGACATTGACTGGTGGCCCAGGTACTCCCTGAAGTGGGGGAATAACTTATGAAGGTGGAATGCTGTCTTTTGCAAGAGAAGAAGGAATCTCATTTCCCAGGCACACAGAGTACAGGTACCTGGATAGAAAGATGGCAAAAGATAATGTAGATGTCAGTTGTCTGTCTGAGAGTGCCTGTCAAAGCCCATTCCAAAAGAATGGCTGCTTCAAATTAATTTTTTCCCTTTTTTATGACTATTGAACTGAAGGCTGTTGGACTTGTCTGCTTCAAATTAATTTTTTTCTCTTTTTTATGACTATTGAACTGAAGGCTGTTGGACTTCACTGCACCATCTCCACAAGGCATCATTGTCTGGATCATGACTCAAAATGTGGACCTATTTGTAAAGCAGGACTCTAAAACTTGAATTTGTCTTTCTACTTTCACACTGGTAATAGTGCTTGGGATTCCGTCCATCCTAGGACCGGTCAAGGAGGATTCCCTATACATTTTGAACTTATAAATTATTATATGAAAGAGTGCTTTTGAGTGCTAGAAATGTTCCATCTTTGCATGAGTGGCCTTTCCCTAACTGCTTTTGTTGGAGCTTTCTTTATGTCAGACCAGTATGTATTATCACTTGTTTAATAATGGGAGATCAGAACTGTATTCCCCTCCCTTAATTTTCACGATGTGTCCTGTTATGGCAAGGAAGCATTGGCAGATGGTGGGGACGAGTGTTCTTTTACAGCAGGCACGTGTCAGAGTGATAATGAAGATTACCTTGAATGTACAGTTTTGAGGAATTATGATTGTTGAAGAAATACCTAACCGGGGGGGAACTCGACCCCTGTTAGAATCTGTAGTAGTATTTTAGATTGGCAGTTGTGTAGAGTTGGTGGACCAGAAATTATGGTTTGCTTCCTTAGGGAAGGGTGTAGATGTTCTTCGTGTTTCACTGTTTCAGTCACCACATTTGTGTTGTCTGCCTGCAGGTAGCCCTCAGCCGGCCTGAATACCAGAGTCTTCGGATTTCTGCATTGGATGCTGTCGCTTCTTCCATGACGTTAGGTCATCGGGTATAAAACATGCAGCCGACGCCATTGCATCAGTCTTTTCTTGCAGTGTGTTGCCCGCAAGTGCCGGTCGGCCGACTCCTGAAATTTTCGTTTGAGTTTCAGACCCGAAGTCTTCAAAAAAGACAATTACCCCGTTGCAGATCCTTTTTTCTTGCTCTGATATCAGAAAAAAAACAATTGGCTTGCCTGTGGAAAGCAAATACCTCGTAGAGATTTTCATTCTTACTGAGTCACCTGTTTAGGCCCTGACCACGACGTCCCTCACTGTCGATTTTGTGCCTTGTTCAATGCCCGAACTGTTCGTCG
Source organism: Protopterus annectens (assembly GCF_019279795.1). Classification (NCBI taxonomy): domain Eukaryota; kingdom Metazoa; phylum Chordata; order Ceratodontiformes; family Protopteridae; genus Protopterus; species Protopterus annectens. Next base: position 50,841,460 of record NC_056738.1, on the reverse strand, counting down.
TCGGGCTATTTTTGTAGCTAAATACTTTCTCGATCTACATACTCTGAAATGGCTTCATTAAGCCATCCGACTACCGATCTTCCAAAAAAAATAAGGATGAAGACGGACCGCATAGGTCCAAAACTGCCAACGACACTTCTGTTAAGCTAGTTGCCAGTCCGCCGGTACTCAGTGAGGCATTTTCGCAGCCATTAATACCCGCTACTACAGATACGCAGGCCTCTACCGAGACCCATTCGGAGTCCTGTATGCCGCGAGATGCTTCTTCGACAATGGAACCTGTGGATGTTTCTACCTTGGATGGGTCTGGAGCCACTGTGCAGGCACCGGCTTCTGAGGGGTGTATTCAGGCCTCCAGGCTTTCATATTAAACCAACAGTATAGTTTCCAACTAGAAGTACTGAATTCCTCAAGCCTAAAACTCGCACTACTCCTAGAAAACAGATGACCAAACCAATGACTCAGGCCCATATGCCTCAAAAACAAATGCTTAGAATGGCTGAAAACCTTAATACCTTAATTAGGGGAAGCCAGCCTTCCCCCTCTAAGAGACCTAGAATCGATTTTCTGACTGATTCTTCTGATTAGGAATCTGATATCTTTGCTCCTTCTGATTACCAGTATTTGGCGTTGTCTACTTATGAGGATTCTGATGCAGAGGATTCCATTCCCTCTGCTTCTCCTCCAGAAGATTTTTCTTTTGGTGAAACTTTGCATACCCTTAGGGAGCATTTCTGCTGGGAAAGTAATGACTATTCTGAGTCCAAAAAGAGACTTTGGGAATTCTTACTCCTGTCTTAACAGTCATCTAGCTATCCCTCCTGTTCTGGCTATTGTAGATGATGTTCTTCGTTCCACATTGCTGCAGTCCTTACTATTGGGTAGTCCTGGGTAGTCCAGTCAGGTTTTGCCAGGAGTTTCTATGAGTCTCAGGCAGAAACTTTACTGTTACAGGATGCCTTCTCAGGAGGGAGGTAGGCCAGGCTGGGGGCTTCGCGTAACTGTTCTCTTCCCTCTCTCCCAAGGTGTTAGTTAGAGCCTCCTTCTGTTGCCAAAACTTTGAGAGAAGATTTGATTACTATGATTTAGAGGTTCTATGCCCCCTCCTGATAAGGGGCCAGGAACCGAGTTTGTTTGTTTTTTTTTTGAACAGTGTTCAGAGGAGTCTTCTGTCTTCATGAAGCATGCTAAAATATCAAAATTATCTCCTTTCACAATTGAATCTAAGGTGGTGGATGTTGCAATGTGGTTTTGATGCTGTACAGGCCTCCTGTTGAGGGATCAGAATTAGCTGAGCATGTTAAGACAAGGATTTTTTTGCTCTCCTACAGTCTGATGTTGTGTTGTTTTGGCCGCCTGTGGAAGCAGTTTTAAAGAAATGGAGGACTTAAATTTCTCAGTTACTCCAGATGGGGCCATTCAATGCCAGTTGTATCAGAAAAAGGGGCCTAGGATTATTCTCTCTGTTCTAGTACCAAAAGAAGGAACACGTGGAATGGGAGACCAATTTTTTATCTCTCTCTTATTATCTGGACTGGACATTCAGTTCAAGATGTTGTAACTGCAACAGCACTCTTACCTCTCTGCTGGGCAAGATCGCTGGATGGTAACTTTAGATCTCAAGGAAGCTTACCTTCATGTGCCTATAAGGGCTAAGTTGCAGGAGGTATCTGCCACTTTCAGCTCTGCATCTCCTAGCTTATCTACTGCATTGCGTATTTGGTTAGGTTGCCCCGAGTATTCACAAAGGTTCTGGCTCAGTGATAGCTTACTTCAGGCTAACAAAGGAATTCAAATGATTTCAGCTCAAGAAAAGGCTGCTCTATAGCAATCAAGAAAGAGTTATAGCAGTGCTAAGATGCCTACTGTTATTCAGCGAGCCCTAAGGAGTATGATCTAGTACCTCAGTAGACCTATAAAGTCATGTGAGACTGAATACAGCTTTAACCCAGATTTGTGAGACTGAATACAGATACAGCAGCAACCCCGGACAAACAAAAGAGTCTATCACTTTACTTCCATCAACTATCTCATCAGTATTTTTGTGGGTGGGCTCAGGAATGTCACCTAAACAAGGGACTCTGCGACAGATGCAGGCGACACAGATTTTAGCGACAGATGCAAAGGACATTGCTTGGGGAGCTCATCAAATGGACTACAGCATCTACATACAACATGCCCCGAGAGACTAGCAGATAGTTGCATTAATGGCTTTCAAGGAGTTACTTCAGTCAGACGGGTAACATGGCTTTCAACTGGGTTGTTTCTCAGGCAAGCAGGGTCTAAGAGACAACAAGGCGACAAATGATTTTATGGGAAACAATAAACACGCTCTATATTCTCTATGTAGGCAGGCGGGGCAGAACTTGGGGCAGGTATATTGCCAACTAAACTTCACGCAAAAGTTTCTTGGAAACTGGATCATGTATTAGCAGATGTGTTACATGGGGAACTCAGACACAAAATGTTAAGCTTCTCCACTAAACCACCAGCTGCCAAAGTATTTACTGGGGGGGACAGTGTCATAGATCTGTGTGTCATAGATCTAGAAGACCTCTCCACTAAACCACCAGCTGTAGGGGGACAGGTAAACATAGTTTGGTAGCTCACAGCGTGTGCAAAGATGGGTACCACTCAGTTTTCGTGGACCTTCATTCTTCCTCTGCCTCTTCTTCACCTCTTTGTGAAAAGGTCATCTGTCAGCCAACCAAGCAGATTTTTTCTGCTACAGATTGATAGCATCTGGTGGCTTTGAGTCTCTCCAACTTCCTGGTCTTTTGATATGACCCCTGGTGCCTAAACCTCCAATTCCTTTAGAGATTTTTATTTCTCTTCCATCTAATCAAGCTCAACTGAGCCTAATCATCTTCAAGCTCTGCAATATCTTACTGATTATTGAGCAAACTCTCTCTTCCATTTCAATTCATGCTGCAATTTCCAGCAGCTAATGGTAAGACCCACCATTGTTGGAGACATGTCAGATTCAAAGAGGAAGTTATTTTTTTATTTTGAATACTGAGCAAAAACTCCTGGGTTATTTCTGGTAATTTGGAGGTGTAACTTGCTAATTGACCTTTTGCTGGACTTGCTACTGTTGGTCTCTGATTTCCATGTCATGGCTGCTGCACTGATGTTCACTTCTGATCATTTGTGTCTGCAGTTTCGCCTCCATAATTTGAGGGCCCTTTTGATTTTTCCATAATATAAGAATATCATTACGCTAATCCTTCCTTTATACTAAGGTGGTTTTCTATTTTGACTTTCCTGCTGCTACTCTCTTTTTGAACAGTTTATTTTCTTACTGAAATATACTTGTAGATTTTGACTGCTTTAGATGTGCAGGCAGTGATGTATTATTTACCATGGGACTAGTTTTTAGGCAGTCTAACGTTGTTTGTTTCTTTTTGCTTTGAGTTATTTTAAGGAGCCCATATCAATCACAAACTATTTCTGCCTGGATTCAAAAAGCATTGCATTTATTTTTTCCCATCTGTCAAGGATATTCCTAAATGGATTTGGCCTCATTCCACTGGGAAAGCTGCCACTTAACCTAAACATAAGATTTTGCAATTTTGAGGCGTACACAGGCAGTGTTCTTGGTGCTACTTTAGGCAGTCTCAGCAGTTGTTTAAGTCTTTTTTTTGTTTGCCACAGCTGTTTGCCTGTGTGTGTCAGCCTGGGTTCTCATTGGCCTCCTTTAGCTCTGCTTTGGGATATTGCACTATATGGTAAGGACTGCAGCAATGGAGCGGCCTCATTATGGCAGGGCTACTACCAAATGTGCCACTTCGACAATCCCTGCTACTCTAATCCTCCTGGCATTGTTTGATAAGGGTTTGTAGAGTGAGTTTGGGGTTGATGACACATTTATTGTTTGCTTTTGGTGCAGGTATGCTTAATTATGCTAAGATCTTCTGCAGGGCATGTTCAGAAAGAAGAAGATAGCGTGATGATTTGCCAGCCTCCCCTACCGTCAATTCTAATACGCCAACATTGAGGATTCTCTGACTTCCTAGCGGACAGAAGAACGCTAGTACAGTTTTGTAGTAGCGTTTTATAGGGGGTGTACATGTAGATATTAGGGGCTAAAACTTCCCTTCCCTTGTCTTTTAGGGGGGTAGTTTATTGTGGGTAAGGTTATATGTTGTGTATTTTGTATATATAATACATAATTTTTGGTGCAGGTATTTTTTGAGCCGCCTGGTTTTAGGCTGCCTTGACATCTGGGGCAAGAAAACCACTGGGATATGGATCACAGTCATGCGCGAACTCTGGTATCATGGCTGGCGTCGTCCCTAATCGCGCCCTGAGTCACGTCAATACTCTCTCTGGTGCGTCAGGCCGACTGGACGGCGGACTAAAGCTGTACTTTTTCTTGGAATCTAGCCTTACCCCCAGACACTTTACCTCTAGCTCCCAGAAAACCTGACTGGTACTACAGAGTACCTGACTCTCACAAGTTCCTCTTTAAGAATCCTACTGCGGATCCAGACACCATTTCCCAAGGACAAAAAGGCACGAAGGCTACTGCTGCCAAAATCCTTGCCCCTTCTGATAGATTCTAGACCCTTGGACAGATGGGCTAAGAAGGTTTACACTTCTGCTACTTTGGCCATTAGTGCTCCAAATTGTCAGTTTCATATGGTAAAGTATCAGCCGCATATTATGGGACTACTTAAACAGAAAATTATGTTGATTCCTGAATGTACTGAACACAGACTTGCAAGATTTAATGCATTCTGCAGAACAAGTTGGTAAACCTACTTTGCAGTGTGGATTTGATGCTTTAGAAGTATCTTGCAGGGCTGCTGTCACTGGGTCTGTACTTAGAAAGCATGCCTGGCTTAAGGAACAAAACCTGCCAGATCATGTTAAATCTAAATTACTGGAAGCTCTCTTAAACCAAGACCACCTTTTTGGCAACAAAGCAGAGGAAGTCCTCAAAAAGGTGGAGGAAAAAGCGAAATCTATGCAAACAGATTTTCTACAAGTTCAGCCTCTCAGATTCAGTAGGCATTGGTCTTCAAAGAACTGGTCCTTTTCAGTCCCTTCCAGGCCTTCTCAGTCCAAACCTAGGAATAGCAAACCACCAAGACTTCATTCTTAGGCTACGCACAGATCTAAGCAGCGGGGGGCTCCCACTTCCAAAGCAGGGAATAGTAAGCCACCCCCCTACGGAAAAATGGCACAATGACTTAACCTTAACCCTTCCAAGCCCTGCTCAACTACTTGCTCCCTTAGGAGGAAAGCTCGCCATGCATGCAAAAAAACTGGGAACTCATCACCCAGGACAAATGGGTTTTGAACATAGTTTCCCCGAGGATACGGATTCCACTTCCACATACTACCAACCCCAAATGGTTGGCCAGACCTCCCCCGAAGTCAGTGGGTGGAGGCCCAACAGCAGGTTCTCTCTCCCTTCAGTATCTGGGCTATTCATCCCATCCCAGCAGAACTAAGGGGACAAGTTTTTATTAAAGACTGTTTCTGGTATCCAGAAAAGAAAACTCCTGGCGTCCTATCCTGGACCTCTATTCTCAACACCTTTCTGGTGGTTCCAAAATTCAAAATGCTAACTCTTCAACAGCTTCTTCCTATGCTAGCCAAGGATGCCTGTCTGGCAAGCCTAGACTTAAAGAAGCTTACCTGCACATCCCGATAAGAGAATCCTGCATTCAATACCTACGTTTCAGGGCGGGCTCCATGCACTTTCAGTTCTCTGCACTTCCCTTTGGCTTATCTACTGCGTCCAGGGTGTTCACAAAGTGTCTAGCTCCAGCCATTGCATTTTGCAGGCAGAGAAATATTCATATTTACCCATACCTGGACGATCGATTGAGGTAGAAAGACAGGACTTGCTATTACAGCACCTGGCATTTGTAAAGAAACTTCTATCCTCACTGGGGTGCAGCATCAACGAAAAGAAATCTCACCTAGTACCGTGCCAAAAGATTGTATTCCTGGGAGCAAGCTTGAACACCACTTCCCAGATGGCATTCCTCACTCCGGAGAAACAAGTTTATTTGACAACCTACTTCAAACTATTGGCTGCAAAATCTCAACTGTCTGCAAGGGAAATACTGCAAGCCCTGTGGTTCATGGCCTCTTGCATTCTGCAAATTCCATATGCAAGACTGCATATGAGGAAACTCCAATGGTATCTAAAAAGTTTATGGTGTCAACATTCTCAGGACCGGGAAACAATGATTCCTATATTCCTTGTCTGAGGACAGAGTTCCTTTGGTGGGCAGAGGCCTGCTACCACAACAAGGGACTCCCTTTCACTCTACCCCCCGCCGCCCAAACCCTAACAGACTCATAAGACTATGCATGAGGGGCTCATATGGCAGGGCAGTGCATTCAGGGCAAATGAAACCCAAGACAGATTTACCTGCATATCAATCAGAAAGAAATGTTAGCTGTACAGAATGCCCTGACAGCCTTCAAAGACCTTATTCTCCCAGGACAACTATTGGTAAAGACAGACAACACCACAGTTATGTGGTACATAAACAAGCAGGGGGGACCTCACTCCTACCTTCTCTGCACGTTAGCTGTGGCTCTGTGGGACACAGTCTTGAGCTATCAAGTGTACCTACAAGCTCAATTCCTGCCAGACAAACTAAATTCACTGGGAGACGACGTAAGCAGAAATCTCATGGACCCACACGAATGGAAACTAGAACCCAAGATATTCAACCTCTTGAACAAATGGGGGACCCCAGAGGTAGACTTATTTGCCTCCCCTCAGAACTACCAGTTGAACAAATTCTGCACCAGAACTCCCCACAGTCAAGCTTGGAAAGATGATGCCCTGTCCTTTTACCTGGGAAAAGCCTCTGTTTGCCTTTTCCCCCTCTGCCTCTCTTTTCAAAGGTTTTACTAAAGATCAAACAGGACAAGCCAAGAACAATACTGATTGCACCAGACTTGCCACGCCAGCACTGGTACCCCCTTTTGCGCAGTCTGACATTGCTACAACCATGGCATCTGCCTCAGACCCCCTTCCCTGCTGTCCCAGCAAGCGGGCCAGATTCTGCACCCTCAGCTTCAAACCCATGAGCCTTGCAGCCTGGCTAATTCTATGAGCTCTCCTCTAGCATCCCTCAGTAAGCAGATGCGGGATGTCATTCTGGAGTCGGGGAGGCCTAATACCAGAAAATCCTATGCTGAAAAGTGGAAAAGATTCTGCTCTTGGAGCCAGGCTCAGGGGATGGCCACAACAGTGCCCAGCTTACCTCGTATTCTAGAGTACTTAACAGAAATGCTCCACAAGTGCCTATCCTTCTCATCAATTAAGATTCATGCCTCTGCCAATTCAGCACATTATAGTACTGAGCCACCGCTCTTCTCCCACCCCTTGCTAAAACAGTTCCTTAGAGGGGCCAAAAATTTAAGACCCCCCCCAAGGAGAGCTCCCACTCCAGCCTGGGACCTGAACTTTGTAATGGAAAAGCTCACCCCCCCCTTTGAGCCAGCTGCAACAGCAGAGTTGAAATTCCTTTCTTGGAAAACAGCTTTGCGTCTAGCCATCACTTCAGCAAGAAGAGTGTCTGAATTACAGACCCTGATGGCAGTGGACCCCTGCATTATCTTCCATTCGGACAGGGTTTCCCTCAGGACTAATTCTTCCTTTATGCCCAAGGTGATGTCTAGTGTGGCCTAAACCAGTCCATTCATTTGCCTGCTTTTTCCCCTAATCCACAAGGGGAATGGATATTGCACACTCTGGACGTGCACAGACAGCTTAGATTCGATTTGGACAGGACTAAGCCTCTCAGAAAATCTGACCAGCTGCTAGTTGGCTTTGCTGCAGGTGCAGAGGGGAAGGTCATTTCAAAGCAAACCATTTCCAAATGGATAGCCCATTGCATTCATTTCTGCTACAAGCACCATGGAAAACCTACCCCACAGGGGATAAGATCACATTCCACCAGGGCTGCATCTACCTCTACGGCATTTCTCAGAGGAGTTCCTACCAGGGACACCCTTGAAGCTGCTACCTGGAGCTCTGTACATACCTTCACCAACATTACCACCTGTCTATCTTTTCTAAATCCAGACCTGGTTACCCTCCCTCCAGCCCCCCTGACTTCTCTTGGCTCTACCCTTCCTTTTTGTTTGGCATGTATTATATCTTGTGTATTTGCTTTTTGCTGGGGGGTGTTCCATACCATATAATTGCTTCCTATTGTGGGGGCACCTGACATCTGGGGCAAGAAAAACTGATGTAATGGCATCGCTGCATGTTTTATACCCCTGACTACCTTACGTCATGGAAGAAGCGACAGCATCCGAGACAGAAATCTGAAGACTCTGGTATTCAGGCCGGCTGAGGGCTACCTGCAGGCAGATAACCCAAATGTGGTGACTGCAACAGTGAATACACTTCAACATCTGCATTTATGGTAAGTGTATACAACTGTGCTTTTCATGATGTGTAAGGCACAACCTACATAATTGTTTTGTTCAAAATGTTGGACTTGATTGTGATTAAACTGCAGAGCAGATTATGTTTAGAATTGATTGTATTTATTCATAGTTTCTTAAAATTTATTTTTTTCCCCCATTTTCTGAAATAGTGTTTGAAGATGAAGAACTGGAGGAGACTTGCTTTACGGTAAGACTCTGGAGAATGTAACTGTTACATAGGTATAGTCATTTTTAACGGTGGTCAGTAACAAAATTATTTGCTTGACTTTGAATGTTTAGGCAGTAGTTTGTCCTAGTATGTAGGCCATCAAAGTTATACAATTGAATAAATCTTTCAAATTTCTTGACGCCAGGTTTTGTACCATTTGTATTAATAGCAGAATTAAATAGTGTATAGCTTTACAAATATATTTTTATATAAAACTTATGGAGCAAGTTTTAAAGGTTTCCTTGGTTAATGATAAATCTGCATACTACATGATTGGTTCCCCCTTCAATGGTGGGCTGAGAATATGTAGGTTGTTGACTGGAAAGTAAGGCACTGTACAGGGGGAGTCTTACGACTGTAGGTCCAAGTGGAAGTTTTATTTTGGATGTTCAGTGTTAAGCTCGTTTACAGTGCTCCTTACCTCAGGTTTTAGATTACTTTTATCTCTGCTGATCAGAATAAGTACAGAAGCAGTTTAAACCTTACCTTCTTCATCTTGCCGTTTTCTTTAATGTCATTAATTGCATTATGTTTTTCTTGCATTATTGGGGGAAGAAAATGTTACGAAAATCTTTTTTTTTTTTTTTTTCACTTCAGCAGTAGTAGTATTTCAATTTAAACAAATTGGTGTTAACTGCTTTATTACAGAAGTGGTCAGGTCTCTGGTCATAACCATATTTATTTTGCTTTTGAGATGTGGATGCCAAGAAATTCACCTTGAGAGGTGACTCTTGACATCCATGATGAGAACGCAAAAAATGGTTAGGATCAGTGAGACCCAATCGTAATTTTTTGTAGTGCATGGAGCTTTATCTACTTAGTGTACTACCTGATATTGTTCGTGTTTCACTGTTGCAGTTATCACATTTGTGTTATCTGCCTGCAGGTAGCCCTCAGTCGGCCTGAATACCAGAGTCTTGGGATTTCTGTGTTGGATACTGTCGCTTCTGTGACATTAGGATGTTATGGGTATAAAAGATGCAGCCGACACCATTACATCAGCTTTTCTTGCTGTGCAGTGTCCGAAGCAGTTTGCAAGTGCTGGTAGGCCGCCTCCTGAAATTTTTCGTTTTTCGAGTTTCAGACCTAAAGTCTTTTAAAAGAGAAGTACCCCATTGGGGATCCTTTTTTCTTGCTCTAACCGATGTCAGAAAAAGTTAATTGTCTTGCCTGTGGAAAGCAAATATGTCAGATTTTCATTCTTACTAAGCCCAGGTCACGATGTTCCTCGCTGTCAGTTTTGTGCCTTGTTCAATGCCCGAACTATTTGTTGAGCTATTTTTGTCGCTAAATTCTTTCTCTCTTGTTCTCCGAATTCCGAAAACTCCGAAATGGCTTTGATAAGCCATCCGACTATTAATCTTCCGAAAAAACGTAAGGGTAAAGACAGAGACGGACCGTATAGGCCGGTACACAGGGAGTGGCCTTCACAGCCCCTGATACCTGCTTCTACAGATTTGCAGGCCTCTGCTGAGACCCTTTCGAAGTCCTGTATGCCCCTAGTTGCTTCTTCGACTATGGAACCTGCGGATGTCTCTACCTTGGATGGGTCTGGAACCGCTGTGCAGGCACCGGCTTCTGAGGGTGTATTCCACCCTTCTCATGTTCATATTAAACAGACATCTTTGTTTTTGACAAACTACAGAGTTTCTCAAGCCCAGAGTTCGCACATCACCTAGAAAAGACTATCAAAGTGCATGCTCCAGCTCCCATCCATGGAAATAAATGCTTAGAATGGCTGAAGACCTTATGACTTTAATTAGGGAAAGCCAGCCTTTCCCCTCTATAAGACAAAGGATTGATTTTCCTTCAGATTCCACAGACCGTGAGCCTGATGACTCTGATCCCTCTGATTACCAGGACATTCCCTTATCTACCTATGAGGATTCAGATGCAGAGGATTCCATCCCCACTGCCTCCCCTCCAGCGAACTTTTTGTTTGGTGAAACCTTGCATACCTTGAGAGCTTTTCCGCTGGGAATGCCAGGACTATCCACAGTCCAAAAAGACTCAGAGAATTTTTAAACTTGCCTCAGCACAGGCCTCTATCTATACCCCCTGTTCCGGAGATTGTAGATGATGTCTTCTTGGAATCCAGCCTTACCCCTGATACCTTGCCTCCAGCGGCCAGGAAACCTGACGGGTACTACAGAGTACCTGACTCCCACAAGCTTCTCTTTAAGATTTCTACTGCAGATCCAGAGACCATTTCCCAGGGACCTAAAGGCATTAAGGCTACAATAGCCAAAAACCCTCCCCTTTTGGACAGGGACTCTAGGGCTTTAGACAGATGGGGTAAGAAGATAATACACCTCTGCTACTCTTGCCATCAGCGCTTTAAACTGACAGTTTCATATGTTAAAGTATCAGCAACATATTATGGAGCTCATTAAATAAAAAATGATGTTGATTCCTGATTGTGCAGAACATAAAGATTTACAAGCGTTTATGCATTCTTCTAACCAAGTTGGAAAACATACCTTGCCATGTGGATGTTCTTTGTGTTTCATTACATTTGGGTAATCTGTTGGCAGGTTGCCCTCAGTCGGCCTGAATAACAAAGTCTTTGGTCTTGCATCTGTTGCGGTCACCTCTTCCATGACGTCAGGGGTGTAAAATATGCAGCAGACAACATTTTATTCAGTCTTTCTTGCCGCGCGGTGCCCGAAGCAGAAGCAGTTTGCAAGTGCCGGTTGGCAGACTTATGAAATTTTCGCATTAGAGTTTCAGAACCGTAGTCTTCAAACTAAAGCGAAGTACCCTGTTGGGGAAACTTTTTTTCTTGCTCCTTACCAATGTCACTAAAAGTTAATAATTGCATTACTTGTGACAAGCAAATACCTCATAAGGATTTTCATTTATACTGTGTTCCTTGCCTAGGCCCAGATCATAACATGCCTTGCTGTCGGTTTTGTGCTAGATTTAACCAACACATTAAGCGTCTGTGTAGTTTTGCTTCTAAATATTTTGGATCAAGATTTAATTATCCTGAAATGTCATCTGTTAGCAGTCCGACTACCAGAGTTCACAAAAAAAGCAAAGAAAGAGAGACAGACCGTTGAGGTCCAAAACAGACTAACCTTCTCCTAAGCCAGTTGCCGGTTCGCCAGTACTCAGGCGCTTTCGCAGTCCCTGATGCTCGCTACTTTTGAGTCGCAGGCCTCTACCGAGACCCTTTCGGAATCTGGTATGCCGCAAGATTCTCAGAGTATTGAACCCGCGGATGTCTCTCCCTTGGATGGGTTCGGAGACGCTGAGCAGGCACCCCGGCTTCTGAGGGTGTTTTCAGGCCTCAACATTTTTATACAAAACCCACGCCAGCCTCAAAAACAAGGCCAAAAGCATCTGTGTCTAAAAAACCAATGCATGAGCCATGTGCTCAGGCCCCATGCCTAAAAAAAAAAAAAAAAAAAAAACAGATGATCAAAATGGCTGAGGACTTAATTACCTTGATCAGGGGTTCCCAACCCCCCCCCCCCCCTGCTAAGAGGCCTGGGCAAGGCACTGATTATGACTCTTCAGATAAGGTTTCCATTTCCTCTGATTCCTCTTCTGATCAGGAATTTTCCATTCCACCCTATGAGGATTCTGATGCAGAGGAATCCATCCCATCTGCATCTACTCCTGAGGACTACTCTTTTGGAGAAACTTTGCATACTGTAAGGGAACATTTTCACTGGGAGAGTCAGGGCTTCTCTGAATCAAATAAGGGGCTTGGGGATTTCCTTCTTCCTCAGCATAGACCTTTGGTTATACCTTCTGTATTGGACATTGTTGATGTGTTTTCAGAATCAAGCATGGCTCCTGAGTCCCTACCTCCAGCTCCTAGTAAGCCAGACAGATATTACAGGGTTCCTGACTCCCACACATTTTTATTCAAAAATCCTGCTGCTGACCCAGAGAATATATTTCACAGGGTCCCAAGAGTGTTAAGGCCTCTACAGCCAAAAATCCCACCCCCTCCGATAGAGATTCCAGGGTGCTGGATAGATGGGGAAAGAAGGTTTGTATGTCTGCTACCTTGGCAATCAGAGCCTTAAACTGCCAGTTTCATATGCTTAAATATCAACAGCATGCTGTGGGTCTACTGAAACAGAAAATTATGATTTCTGATTGGGTGGAAAGAGTTACAAGAATTTTTGCATTCAGCAGAACAGGTTGGAAAGCATACTTTGCAATGTGGTTTTGATTCCTTGGAGGCCTCTTGCAGGGCCCCAGTTACTGGATCTGAGATTAGAAGGCATGCCTGGCTCTAGGAGCAAAATCTGCGTGATCATGTTAGTTAAATTGTTGGATGCCCCCTTGCAGCATGACACTCTGGTAATAAGGCAGAAGAGGTTTTAAAGAAAATGGAAGACAAAGCTAAATCTATGCAAACTGTAAAAGATTTCTTGCAGTTGCAGCCACCCAGGTTCAGTAGGCACTGGACTATTAAAAATTGGTCCTTTCCTGTGTCCAACAGAGCCACTCAAGGCAAATCCAGATGCTCAAAAGGCTCCAGATACCAATCGCAGGGGTTCTTACAGGTCAAAGCACTGGGATGCCTCCACCTCCAAATCTGGAGGAAACAAAGGACAACCCTACAGTAAGCAGTCTCAATGACTTTCCTCTACCATCACCAAGCACTTATCTTTTGGAAGCCCCCTTGGGGGGGGACTAAAACTTCATGCTCAAAATTGGCAGTTAATTACCCAGTACAAGTGGGTATTGAACATAGTATCCCAGGGGTACAGATTTCATTTCCATACTTTGCCAATTCCAAACGGATGGACAGATCTGCCACAAAATCAGTGGGCAGAGGCTCAAACAAGTTATGTCCCTCATGGATATGAGGGCTATTCAACCAGTACCAGAAAAGGAAAAAGGACAAGTTTTTTTTTCAAGACTTTTCCTGGTACCCAGAAAAGACAATTCTTGGCGTCCAGTACTGGATTTATCAGTTTTGAACACGTTCCTGGACATTTCAAAATTCAAAATGCTGACTTTACAACAGCTGCTGCCTATGCTGGGCAGAAATGCTTGGTTAGTGACTCTAGACTTAGAGGCATACCTGCATATCCCAGTAAGGGAATCATGCAGAAGATACTTCCGCTTCAAGGCAGGTTTTTTGCATTACCAATTCTCTGCACTGCCCTTTGGCTTATCTACTGCATTCCAGGGTCTTTTCAAAGTGCCTGGCAACAGTAGTTGCATTCTGCAGACAGAGGCATACAAATGTATCCTTATATGGACGACTCTCTCATTCAAGCATAGGACAAGGACACTCTTCAACATCTGGCATTGGTAAAAAGGCTTGTAACATGCCTAGGGTACACAGTAAACGAAAAGAAATCCAACTGGTACCCTCTCAAATAATTACATTCCTGGGTGCAAGCTTGAATGCAACTGCCCAGATGGCTTACCTTACGCCAGACAAACAAAGGCAACTGACAATATACTTCAAATGGCAACAAAAACCCAGTTGTCTGCAAGACCAATTCTGCAGGCTTTGGGGTTCATGGCATCCTGCATTCTACTAATTCCATGTGCAAGGCTGCATATGAGGAAACTTCAGTGCTACCTAAAAAGTTTATGGAGCCAACATTGTCACAGTCTGGAAACGGTGATTCCTCTCATTCCCTGCCTACAACAGGAGTTTCTTTGGGGGGCGGAGACATGTCACCAAAACAAGGGACTGTCATTCTCTCTACCCCCTGCCAACCAAACCCTAACTACAGACGCATCGGACTATGCTTGGGGGGCCCACCTGGCGGGGAGATGCATTCAAGGCAAATGGAGCCCAAAACAAATGCATCTGCATATCAACCAGTAAGATATGCTAGCTGTTCAGAATGCTCTTGACAGCCTTCAAGACTTGCTTCATCCAGGACAACTACTGATAAAGATGGACAACACCACGGTTATGTGGTACATAAGAGCAAATGGGTACACATTCCTACCCCCTTTGCAGACTAGCCATGGCATTGTGGAACACAGCTTTGACTTACCAAATACATCTTCAAGTTCAATTCCTGCCAGGAAAACCGAATACTCTGGCAGATGACCTAAGCAGAAATCTTATGGGCCCACACAAATGGAAACTGGATCCACAAATGCTCAGCATGTTAGCATGGAAATGGGGGAGCCCAGACATAGATCTGTTTGCCTCTCCCCAAAATTATCGGCTGGACAAATTCTGCACAATAATCACGAAAAAGCATGGAAAAACCTATCAGTTTATACCTCCCCCCGCCTCTTCTCTCCAAGGTCTTACTAAAAGTCAGACAGGAAAAATCAAAAATTATCCTAGTTCCTCCGGACTGGCTTCGACAACACTGGTACCCACTTCTAAGGAGTATGTCTCAACTTCCCCCTTGGTATTTGCCTCAGATACCTCATCTACCGTCTCAGCAGAACAATCAAATTCTGTAACTCCAAACTCTGAACCTTGCATCATGGCTGATCATTTAATTATTCAAACACCACCTCTCAGTAAATCTGTGATGGATGTCATTGGAAGGCTTAGTACTAGAAAATCTTATGCTGATAAATGGAAGAGATTCTGTGCTTGGAACCAAGCACAAGGAACAGAGACAGCAAAGCCCAGTATTCCTCAGATTTTACAATATTTGGCTGAGATGCTTGTTAAGGTCCTATCTTTTTCTTCTGTAAAAACCCATGCCTCTGCCATCTCAGCTCATTACAACACAGAGCCTCCCCTTTTTTTCTCATCCTCTGTTTAAACAGTAACTTAGAGGGGCTAAAAATTTAAGGCCTCCCAGAAGATCACCAACTCCTGCATGGGACCTCAATTTTGTGCTGGAAAAACTCACCCTGCCTCCTTTAGAACCAGCAGCTACTGCAGATATAAAATTTCTATCTTGGAAAACAGCTTTTCTCTTGGCAGTCACTTCAGCAAGAAGGGTTTCAGAACTACAGGCTCTCATGGCTGTGGAGCCTTTTATTACATTCTACCTAGACAGGGTGTCCCTCCGGACCAATCCTTCCTTTATGCCTAAGGTGGTATCCAGTGTGGCTCCTAACCAGACAATTCACCTGCCAACTTTTTACCCAAATTCGCAGAACAAGGGGGAGCAGATTCTGTATTCATTGGACGTACACAGACCACTAAGATTCTACTTGAACAGGACCAGATCTCTAAGAAAGTCTGAGCAACTACTGGTAGCATTTGCTGAAGGGTCAGAGGGGATGGCTATATCAAAGCAGACTATTTCCTATGGATAAGCCACTGCATTTATTTCTGCTACCTGCACCGTGGTAAACCTGTGCCCAAAGGGATCAGATCTCTTTCCACCAGGGCTGCCTCTAACTCAGCATCTTTTCTCAGAGGGGTTCCAACCAAAGACATTCTAGAGTCTGCTACTTGGAGCTCTGTTCATACCTTCGCAAAGCATTATCATTTTCCTCTCTTCTCCAAATCCAGGGCAGTCTTTGCCACTGCAGTTCCGCAGGGCCTTATAGCCGGTCCTAATGCTGTTTAGCTCCATCCTCCCATCCATAGCTTTGGAATTCTACCCAAATGTAATGACTGCAACAGTGAAACACGAAGAACATAGTACAGTTGTGTACACTTACCATAAATGTAGATGTTAGAGTGTATTCACTGTTGCAGTCCGGTTACTCCACCCGCCATCCCCCTTTTCTATACTTTTTTTCTTTTCTTCACTATATACTAAAGTCTTTGTGGTGTATTTTCTGTTAGATGAAGGTAAAGTTTATGTTGCTAAAAGTGCATTTACATATATTTCTATTTATATATCTATATATCTATATCTATATCTTTTTTTATCCCCATTTGGGGGGCATCTAACATCTGGGGCAAGAAAAACTGAATAAAATGGCGTCAGCTGCATGTTTTATACCCCTGACGTCATGGAAGAGGAGACAGCAACCAACACAGGACCCAAGACTGCACAGTGATAAGAAGGCATGCATGGCTAAAGGAACAAGTTTTACCGATCATGTTAAAGCTAAGTTGCTAGATGCTCCTATGGACAAGACAAGTTTGTTTGGTACACCTGCCCAGCAGGTTATGAAGAAAATGAAAGAGAAGGCAAAATCTGTTCAAACTGTTAAAGATTTCTTGCAGGTTCAACCCCAAGGTTTAGCAGGAACTGGCCTGCCAAAAGTTGGTCCTTTCCTGACTCCACAAAACTTCAAAGGGGCAGGAATAGACGCCCCAGAGGCAGAAACCAATCCAGAGGAGGTGCCTACAGAGGACGACAGTGGCAAGTTAACAACAGAGGCACAGACACAGCCACTGCCACTACATCAGCACAACCACAGTGACTTAATCATAAATCCTACTACCAGGGAACAAATAGCAGCTCCTCTAGGCGGAAAGTTAACCTTATTTTCAAAGAACTGGCACTACATAACAAAAAGACAAGTGGATTTTACAAACCATAGATCAAGGTTACGGTTTCACTTCCACACTTTACCAGTCAAAAGAGGAATGCCAAATCTACCTCCAAATCAAAACAGGGGCTCTACGCCAGATAATGGAGTTAGCAAACATGAGAGCTGTGGAAAGAGTGCCAACAGCAGAACAAGGAAAGGGGTTCTATTCCAGACTATTCCTAGTTCCAAGAAAGGAAAAAAGTTGGAGACCAATTTTCGATCTGTCCTTTAAATACATACATCATTGTCCCAAAATTCAAAATGCTGACCCTACAGCAACTTCTTCCCATGCTGGGCAAGGAGTCTTGGCTGGTAACTCTAGATCTCAAGGAGGCATACCTGCACGTCCCCATTCGACCAATCTGCAGAAGATACCTCAGATTTCTTGCAGGATCAGAGCACTATCAATTCTCAGCATTGCCCTTTGGCTTATCTACTGCAACCAGAGTATACACAAAATGGCTGGCAACAGTGATAGAGCATTGCAGACAACAGAGAATTAAAATTTACCCATAACTGACGACTGCCTGCTACAAGGGGGCAACAAAAGCAAGCTGACAACGGATTTACAAAGGGTCATTTACTTGCTACAAGGACTGGGATACACAGTCAATTTACAAAAGTCAAGGCTGATACCATCCCAAACAAGGACATTCTTGGGCTGAATTGGACACAGTACAGCAAATGGCATTCCTGACTACAGAAAAACAAAAGAACTTCCTCTTTACTTCTTGGCACTAACAAACTGGAACAAGTTAACAGCAAGAAAAGTTCTGCAGGCCTTGGGCTTCATGGCATCATGCATAATCTTGGTCCCATTTGCCAGACTACATATGAGGAAACTACAGTGGTACCTAAAGAATTTATGGTCCCAACACAGACACAGTCTAGAAACAGAAATCCCACTAATTCCATGCTTAAAA
Organism: Protopterus annectens; assembly: GCF_019279795.1. NCBI lineage: Eukaryota > Metazoa > Chordata > Ceratodontiformes > Protopteridae > Protopterus > Protopterus annectens. The sequence goes on along the minus strand of NC_056738.1, from coordinate 50,823,496 downwards.
CAGGAGTTCCTATGGTGGGCTCAGGCATGCCAGTCAAACCCAGGCCTACCCTTTCGCAGATGTCAACCAAGCCAGACCATCACAACAGACGCTTCAGACCTAGGATGGGGGGCCCACATGCTGGACAAATGCGTGCAAGGATTGTGGACACAGGATCAACTTCACCTGCACATCAATCTAAAAGAAATGCTGGCAGTAAAACTGGCAATCCAAAAGTTGACACCATTTCCCAAACACGCCGAGTTGATGATAAGGACAGACAACACCACAGTCATGTGGTACATCAACAAACAGGAGGCACTCATTCATACCCCTATGCAGAATGACCTTGAGCTGTGGACCCTGGCACTCAGCTACAACATTCAGTTACAGGCAATATTTGTACCGGGAAAGACAATACTCTAGCAGACATATTAAGCAGAACCACTGATGCCCACGAATGGAAGCTGCACCCGGACATCTTCAAGACCATCTCAAAGAAATGGGAATGCCACAGATAGACCTATTCGCATCACCTCTCAATCACCAGCTCAAAAATTCTGCACAAGGACATTCCACCCACTAGCATGGAAAGTGGACTCACTCTCCATCAACTGGAAAGGCCTGACAGCATATGCATTCCCACCTCTTCCTTTGATACACAAGGTACTACTAAAAATCAAGGAAGAACGTCCAAAGATAATCCTGATAGCTCCAAACTGGCCAAGACAACACTGGTACCCACTACTGAAGAGCATGTCTCGGAACAATATGTGGCCAATACCCCTGATGCCTTTGATGTTAACTCAGAACAACTACAGCATCATACATCCAAACCTAAAAACGCTGCAACTGACTGCATGGAACATCACATAGCAGCAGCTAATCCAGAACTTTCACAAAGAGTTAGACATTATTCTTGAAGCACACAGACCTTCAACAAGAAGGAACTATGCTGGAAAATGGAAAAGGTTTGTCATTTGGAGTACGGAAAGAGGAAAAGAGGTGTCAAACATAGATATGCCTAACATTCTGGAGTATTTGGCCGAACTTCTTCATTCAGGCCTGTCCTACTCCTCCATCAAGATACATGCATCAGCTATTTCAGCAGAATACAGCTTTGATCCACCTGTTTTTCAAGCTTTGCTCAGGCAGTTCCTCAGAGGAATCAAGAATGTAAAACCTCCAAGGAAACCACCATTACCAGCTTGGGATTTAAACTTTGTGCTAGAAAAGTTGACACTATCACCCTTTGAACCAGCAGCAACAGCAGACCTACAACACCTGTCATGGAAAACTGCTTTCCTGCTAGCAATTACTTCAGCAAGGAGGGTTTCAGAACTTCAGGCCTTAATGGCAGTGCAACCCTTCCTAATCTTCCACCAAGATAGTGTCCATGAGGACTAATCCTACATTTATGCCCAAGGTGGTATCCAGAGTGTCTTTAAACCAGGCAATCCACCTACCTACCTTCTTTCCCAACCCACAAAACAGAGGAAAAGAATACTGCATACCTTGGATGTACATAGACAGCTACGCTACTACTTGGACAGAACAAAAAATAGCAGAAAGACTGACCAACTTTTTGTAGCCTATGCAACAGGAAGGGAAGGAAAAGCTATTTCCAAACAGACAATCTCCAAATGGATAGGAAATTGCATACGATACTGTTACTCCTTCCATGGAAAACCAATTCCACAAAACATAAGACCTCATTCTACAAGGGCAACAGCCACTACCACAGCCTTCTTAACGAGGAGTGGCAACCAAAGACATTATTGAGGCGGCTACTTGGACCTCCGTGCATACATTTGCCAAGCATTATAATTTGCCTTTATATTCCAGATCCCGAGCAGGGTTTGCCACTGCTGTACTGCAAGGGATCCTAAACTTTCATAATCTACTTTTATCCTCCTCCCCTAGTTGGCTATGGTATTCTACCCACTTGTTATGACTGCAGATGCATCCATGAAGGACATAGTACAGTTTTGTACCTACCATAAATGTAGATGTCCGAACTGGATAGCATCTGCAGTCAGGATTACCTCCCTCCTTCCCTCTGTGGTACTCCTAGGTGCTTACCTCCTAATAGCTAGCTGTTGGGGGAGTCTTTATGGTGTATTTGTTTGTATATATGTACATATATGCTTATGGTTGTGTTTACCTCTATCTATTTGGAAACATTGGCATCTATCCAAATTTTAGCCTGCAAGAGGGCTACTGGCATCTGGGGCAAGAAACACTGAGGAAAATGGCGTAGGCTGTTGCTTATATACCGCAAGGCCAACAGAGATGACGCCGGGTGAAGTGCGACATCAGCGAAGCCGGACCGGACTTTGGAATCCGGCCGACTGCAGGGCTGCCTGACGACAGGACAACCCACTTGTTATGACTGCAGATGCTATCCAGTTCGGACATCTACATTTATGGTAGGTACAAAACTGTACTTTGTCTGCAAGACCAATTCTGCAGGCTTTGGGGTTCATGGCATCCTGCATTCTACTAATTCCATGTGCAAGGCTGCATATGAGGAAACTTCAGTGCTACCTAAAAAGTTTATGGAGCCAACATTGTCACAGTCTGGAAACGGTGATTCCTCTCATTCCCTGCCTACAACAGGAGTTTCTTTGGGGGGCGGAGACATGTCACCAAAACAAGGGACTGTCATTCTCTACCCCTCCCTGCCAGCAAACCCTAACTACAGACGCATCGGACTATGCTTGGGGGGCCCACCTGGCAGGGAGATGCATTCAAGGCAAATGGAGCCCAAAACAAATGCATCTGCATATCAACCAGAAAGATATGCTAGCTGTTCAGAATGCTCTTGACAGCCTTCAAGACTTGCTTCATCCAGGACAACTACTGATAAAGATGGACAACACCACGGTTATGTGGTACATAAAAGAGCAAATGGGTACACATTCCTACCCCCTTTGCAGACTAGCCATGGCATTGTGGAACACAGCTTTGACTTACCAAATACATCTTCAAGTTCAATTCCTGCCAGGAAAACCGAATACTCTGGCAGATGACTTAAGCAGAAATCTTATGGGCCCACACAAATGGAAACTGGATCCACAAATGCTCAGCATGATAGCATAGAAATGGGGGAGCCCAGACATAGATCTGTTTGCCTCTCCCCAAAATTATCGGCTGGACAAATTCTGCACAATAATTCATCACAAAAAAGCATGGAAAAACCTATCAGTTTATACCTCCCCCGCCTCTTCTCTCCAAGGTCTTACTAAAAGTCAGACAGGAAAAATCAAAAATGATCCTAGTTCCTCCGGACTGGCTTCGACAACACTGGTACCCACTTCTAAGGAGTATGTCTCAACTTCCCCCTTGGTATTTGCCTCAGATACCTCATCTACCGTCTCAGCAGAACAATCAAATTCTGTACACTCAACTCCAAACTCTGAACCTTGCATCATGGCTGATCATTTAATTATTCAAACACCACCTCTCAGTAAATCTGTGATGGATGTCATTGGAAGGCTTAGTACTAGAAAATCTTATGCTGATAAATGGAAGAGATTCTGTGCTTGGAACCAAGCACAAGGAACAGAGACAGCAAAGCCCAGTATTCCTCAGATTTTACAATATTTGGCTGAGATGCTTGTTAAGGGCCTATCTTTTTCTTCTGTAAAAACCCATGCCTCTGCCATCTCAGCTCATTACAACACAGAGCCTCCCCTTTTTTTCTCATCCTCTGTTTAAACAGTAACTTAGAGGGGCTAAAAATTTAAGGCCTCCCAGAAGATCACCAACTCCTGCATGGGACCTCAATTTTGTGCTGGAAAAACTCACCCTGCCTCCTTTTGAACCAGCAGCTACTGCGGATATAAAATTTCTATCTTGGAAAACAGTTTTTCTCTTGGCAGTCACTTCAGCAAGAAGGGTTTCAGAACTACAGGCTCTCATGGCTGTGGAGCCTTTTAATTACATTCTACCTAGACAGGGTGTCCCTCCGGACCAATCCTTCCTTTATGCCTAAGGTGGTATCCAGTGTGGCTCCTAACCAGACAATTCACCTGCCAACTTTTTACCCAAATTCGCAGAACAAGGGGGAGCAGATTCTGTATTCATTGGACGTACACAGACCACTAAGATTCTACTTGAACAGGACCAGATCTCTAAGAAAGTCTGAGCAACTACTGGTAGCATTTGCTGAAGGGTCAGAGGGGATGGCTATATCAAAGCAGACTATTTCTAAGTGGATAAGCCACTGCATTTATTTCTGCTACCTGCACCGTGGTAAACCTGTGCCCAAGGGGATCAGATCTCTTTCCACCAGGGCTGCCTCTAACTCAGCATCTTTTCTCAGAGGGGTTCCAACCAAAGACATTCTAGAGTCTGCTACTTGGAGTTCTGTTCATACCTTCGCAAAGCATTATCATTTTCCTCTCTTCTCCAAATCCAGGGCAGTCTTTGCCACTGCAGTTCCGCAGGGCCTTATAGCCGGTCCTAATGCTGTTTAGCTCCATCCTCCCAACCATAGCTTTGGAATTCTACCCAAATGTAATGACTGCAACAGTGAAACACGAAGAACATAGTACAGTTGTGTACACTTACCATAAATGTAGACGTTAGAGTGTATTCACTGTTGCAGTCCGGGTTACCCACCCGCCATCCCCCTTTTCTATACTTTTTTTCTTTCCTTCACTATATACTAAAGTCTTTGTGGTGTATTTGCTGTTAGATGAAGGTAAAGTTTATGTTGCTAAAAGTGCATTTACATATATTTCTATTTATATATCTATATATCTATATCTATATCTTTTTTTATCCCCATTTGGGGGGCATCTAACATCTGGGGCAAGAAAAACTGAATAAAATGGCGTCAGCTGCATGTTTTATACCCCTGACGTCATGGAAGAGGAGACAGCAACCAACCAACACAGGACCCAAGACTTTGTTATTCAGGCCGACTGAATGCAACCTGCCAGCAGATTACCCAAATGTAATGACTGCAACAGTGAATACACTCTAACAATCTACATTTATGGTAAGTGTACACAACTGTTCTTTTTGATGCCTTAGAAGCATCTTGCAGGGCTGCTGTCACTGGGTCTGTTCTTAGAAGGCATGCTTGGCTTAAGGGACATATCATGCCAGACTGTCAAAGCAAAATTACTAGATGCACCATTAAATCAAGAACGCCTGTTTGGCAGTAAAGCAGAAGTCGTCCTCAAAAAGGTGGAGGAAAAACTAAATCTATGCAATCTGTTAAGTATTTCCTACAGGTACAGCCACTTAGATTCAGTAGGCATTGGTATTCTAAAAACTTTTTTCCAGTCTCTCCCAGACCTTCAGTCCTAACCCAGGGGCGCAGCATACCACCACAATTACAGTCTCAGGGTAATCTAAGCAATGGAGTGCTTCCACCTCTAAAACAGGGAGTTGTAAGCCAACCTCTATGGTAAAATCTTGCAATGACTTATCCTTAATTCTTCCAAGCTTTGCCCAAGTACTTGCACCCTTGGGAGGAAAACTTGCCCTACATGCAAAAAGCTGGGAGTACATCGCCCAGGATAGAGCGGTCTTAAACATCGTATCTCAGGGATACAGATTCTATTTCCACTGACTGCCATCGCCAAGCAGATGGCCAGACCTCCCCCCAATCCAGTGGGCAGAGGCCCAAAAGCAAGTACTTTCTCTTCAGTGTCAAGGCTATTCGACCTGTCCCAGCAGAGCATAGGGAACAAAGTTCCCAGGAAAGAAAACTCTTGGCGCCCTATCCTGGATCTGTCTATTCTCAACACCTTCCTGGTGGTTCCAAGGTTCAAGATGCTTACTCTCAAACCGCTTCTTGCTATGCTAGCCAAGGACTCCTGGCTAGCCACCCTAGACTTAAAGGAAGCTTATCTGCACATCCCCATAAGGGAATCTTGCAGGAAATACATACGTTTCAGAGCAGGCTCTGTGCATTATGAGTTCTCTGCACTTTCCTTTGGCTTATGTCCTGCACCCAGGGTATTCACAAAATGCCTAGCTCCAGCCATTGCATATTGCAGGCAGAAAAAAATTCTAATTTACACATACTTGCACAATTGCCTGATTCAGGCAGACAGGAATTGCTACTGCTGCACCTGACATTTGTAAAGCGACTACCTCACTGGGGTACGCCATCAGGAAAAGAAATCACATCCGGTTCCCAGCCAACATATTGTGTTCCTGGGAGCAAGCTTGCACACAACTTCCCAGATGGCGTTCCTCACTCCAGAAAAACAAATGTGTTTGACAAACTACTTCAATCTACTGGCTACCAAAACCCAGCTATCTGCAAGCCCTAGGGTTCATGGCCTCTTGCATTCTACTAATTCCATATGCAAAACTGCATATGAGGAAATTTTAATGGTACTTAAGTCTCTGGTGTCAACTTTCTCAGGACCTGGAAACAATGATTGCCTAAGGGCAGAGGTCCTTTGGTGGGCAGAGGCCTGCTACCACAACAAAGGACTCCCTTTCACTCTACCCCCTGCTGCCCAAACCCTAACAGATGCATCAGACTATGCATGGGGGCTTACCTGGCAGGACAAGGTATTCAAGGCAAATGGAGCCCAAAGCAAATGCACCTGCATATCAATCAAAAAGAAATATTAGCTGTACAGAATGCTCTGATGGTCTTCAAACACCTTATCCTTCCAGGGCAACTATTGATAAAGACAGACAACACCACAGTTATGTGGTACATAAACAAGCAGGGGGGAACCCATTCCTACCCACTCTGAAGGTTAGCCATGGCTCAGTGGGGGACAGTCTTGAGCAGCCAAGTGCACCTGCAAGCTCATTTCCTGCCAGGCAAACTAAATTCACTGGCAGACTACTTAAGCAGAAATCTAATGGACCGGCACGAGTGGAAACTGGAACCCAAATCATTCAAGCTGCTGATCCACAGGTGGGGGTCACCAGAGGTGGACTTCTTCGCTTCCTCTCAGAACTTTCAATTGAGTAAACATTGCACCAGAACTCCCCACAGCCAAGCATGGAAAGTGGATGCTCTGTCCTTTACATTTGAAGACTTGTCAATCTATGCCTTTCCCCCTCTGCCCCTCCTCTCGAAGGTTCTACTAAAGATCAAACAGGACAAGCCATGGACAATCCTGATTGCACCAGACTGGTCACGCCAGCACTGGTACCCACCTTTGCGCAGTCTGACAGTACTGCCACCTGCACCTGCCTCAGACCCCCTCCCTGCTGTCCCAGCAGGAGGGCCAGATTTTGCATCCTCCGTTACAAACCCTGATCCTAGCAGCCTGGTTCAGCCCCTGAACCCTCAGTAAACAGGTGCTGGATGTCATCCTTCAGGCTAAAAGGCCTTATACTAGAAAATCCTGTTCAGAAAAGTGGAAAAGGATACTGTTCTTGGAGCCAGTCTCAATGAATGGACACGAATGTGCCCGTCTTACCTCGTATACTAGATTACTTAGAAATGTTCCACAAAGGCTTGTCCTTCTCTTCCACTAGGATTCATGCCTCTGCCATCTCAGCTCATTATAATACTGAGCCACCCCTCCTCTCTCATCCTCTGGTCAACCTGTTCTTGGGAGGAGCCAAAAATTTAAGACCCCGCAGGAGAACTCCCACTCCATACTGGGACCTTAACTTTGTATTGGAAAAACTCACGCTTCCACCCTTTGAACCTACTGCTTCAGCATAGTTAAAATTCCTCTTCTGGAAACAGCTTTACTTCTAGCCATCACTTCAGCAAGAAGAGTGTCTGAATTGCAGGCCCTTATGGACGTGGAACACTTCATTTTCTTCCATGGCGGACAGGGTTTCCCTCAGGACTAACCCATCATTTATGCCAAAGGTGGTATCTAGTGTGGCACCAATCAATTCATTTTCCAACTTTTTTCCCTAATCCTCAGAATAAAGGGGAAAGGATCCTGCACTCCCTGGACGTGCACAAGCAACTTATGTTCTATCTGGACTGGATGAAACCTTTCTGAAAATCTGACCAGCTGCTAGTCAGTTTTGCTACAGGGGCAGAGACAAACCATTTCTACATGGATAGCACACTGCATCCATTTCTTCTGCAAACATCATGGGAAACCTGCCCCACAGGGGATCAGAACACATTCCACTAGGGCTACATCAAACCTCTTCAGCATTTCTCAGGGGAGTCCCTGCCAGGGACATCCTGGAAGCTGTAACCTGGAGCTCTGTACACACTTTCACCAAGCATTACCACTTGCCTATCTTTTCTAAATCCAGAGCTGGATTTGTTACAGCAGTCTTACAGGACCTGCTTGCCAGCCGTAATGCTTCTTGACTGCCTCCACCCATCCTTAGCTTTAGGAATCAATCCAGATGTGATGACTGCAGCAGTGAAATACGAAGAACATAGTACAGTTGTGTACACTTACCATAAATGTAGATGGTAGAGTGTATTTACTGTTGCAGTCCTGGTTACCCTCCCTCCCGCCCCCTGATCTCTCTCTATACTTCTACCTATTTGTTTTTGTTTGGCCATATCTTTTAACATTGGTATTTACTTTCTACTGGGGGTATTCAACACCATGTAATTTCCTTCTATTGTGGGGGCTCCTGACATCTGGGGCAAGAAAAACTGATGTAATGGCATCGGCTGCATGTTTTATACCCATGATGTCCTGATGTCATGGAAGAAGCGACAGCATCCGATGCAGAAATCCCAAGACTCTGGTATTCAGGCCAATTGAGGGCTACCTGCAAGCAGACAACCCAAAAGTGATGACCACAACAGTGAATACACTCTAACATCTACATTTATGGTAAGTGTACACAACTGTACTTTTCGGGGGGGGGGGGGTGCAGTGCAAAGTTTTTTTTACCCGATTTGAAAAGCCACAGAAGCACTTAGGATGCCGTCACAGACAGCATGTAGATACTTCATTTGAGACCTTTTGGGACCGGGGGGGGGGGGGGGGGGGTCGGCCCTGACAAAGGAAGAAAGTCTGGGATAGTTTTTGTTTTAAATATTCAGTCTAATTTACTGAACCATCCCACAGAGTGTGAGAAAATGAGGCAAGATATTCAGGGACAGTTGAGAGTGAAGGAATGTCCCTTGGGTGAGACCTGACAATAACAGCATTTAGGAGTGTGTAACAACATACTCTCTCAGCACTGTTAAGATTGGGTCTTATAACACTGAGAGGTGTGTAAAAGAGCGGAAACCACCACAAATAACATTCAACGAACCACTCCTTCAGCCAATAACCTACGACCACAAGTAAAAAAACACCTTTATTCGATCCACATAAAATTGTTGTCCTGAAGCTGAAGGGACAGCTGAGAAGGGTGAAAAAAGGATCAGGTGTATATATATAAATGGTTTCAGTATCCATTATTAACTGTTCTGATGAAGTCTATCGACAAAAGCGCTTGACCTGTTTTGTGGATTATTCCTACACAGTGGATTATTGATCTGCTTTTGTGGATTAAATTTTGCACAGTCAATTTTATGTGGATCGAATAAAGGTGTTTTTTTTACTTGTGGTCGTAGGTTATTGGCTCAAGGAGTGGTTCGTTGAACGTTATTTAAGATTGGGTGTTATGCTACATGAACACTTTATAGAGCTTTCTTTTTTTTTTTTTTCCTTTTTCCTCTCAGAATAATCACAGCACTCTATACGCTGCAGGTGTATTAGAACAAATATCTCCTTAGGTTATCACTTTATTTGTAGGATTTGTAGTAGCTATCACAAGTGCTAGAGCATGAATATATTTTTACACTGCATGCATAGAAGAGGAAGTTCTGTACTGAAATGCCTCTTGCATTTTGAAATATGTCAAACAATGAAAGCTGCAAACAAATACTAACTGTGGTAGTTATTTTATATTAAAAGACTATGACATTGTGGTGGAAAAGAGGAAAATGGCAAAGTAAAAGGAAGAAATATGAATTGAACTTGAAAGGACTAAAAAAATTGCTTCAAGAAGAATAAGAAGACTGTATTTCCATAGCCTGAGTCATGCGATCAACTTGAAAGACAGCTGGTTAAGAATTTAAGCTTGCAAATGAAATAGTGAAAACTGAGAAGTTAAGACTATGGTGATTATTTTCTAGCAATTGATAGAGCAGATATTACTTGAATTAGACTGGAGAGCTGCTTCACATACTGTCAGAAGTGATATTCTTGTAATTGGAAAAGTTCCTTCAGTAATTCAGAGTGTGTAATGAACATCTAATAGTGTTACCTTTGCCAATAGCAAAACTACAGTAAGGCTTTAGAATGTCCAACTTTAAGAGTATGGAACCTCTTTTATTCATGTTGATTCAGATGATCTCATCTTTTAGGATTCATGACTGTTGGGTAGCTTGCAACCCTATTAGATAGTATTTGTCGAGGTATTACAACACTTTTTTTCACAGATCCCATGTAGAATAGTTGGGGTTGATGTAGGTGTTTGATTTGGTAGTATCTGAGGGGGTGCAGTTGGAGTTGATTTTAGCCACCAGTAGCCATGTCCTCTGAGCCTGAATATGTGATGAAATTTACTGTTAGCTTTGCACAGTGCTGCACATGGTTTCTGAGATTTTTAACAGTTAAAGCTTTGTAGTCCTCGTTTGCTTGGATGATTATTTCTACCTCTTGTCTGGCTTTGGTTGATTTTGATCAGGATTCAGATTTGTTTAGTGTAGCTAGGGTGTTTTGGCTTCTTGAAATTTATGTTCTATTTTTGTGTGCAGTTATTTTTTGTTTTATCACAGAACCTGTTTATATTGGGGTTCTGCCATAGGGATTTATTTTTGAATTCTGTGTTGTATTTCTGAGGGAGACAGATGCATCTTTGCAGCTACTTGATTTGCATAGGATTTGGAGGTAAAGGATTCACTATGTAAGCATTGCGATTGTCAAGGTGGAAGGGACTTCTGAATTTAGTCAAGTAGTCACTCAGTTTTGAAAGATTAGCGTTTTACTGAGGTATTGGAAGGTGCTTCTGGATTTAGCCTCAAAGTGAATGCGACTGACTTGTGATCCAGTTTGACTAAGGAGGAGGTTACAGTATGTGGGGAGCAGAGCTTTCCCATATTGGCAAGTACCAAGATTGTGAGTTTCTCTCTGGATCAGGATCAGTTGGACCACACCAACCAGTTTTTGTGAAGACCAGTAATCTCTAGGCGTACATGTTTGAAGGTGCACAAGTCTCCCAGTTGATGGGTGGGATAGTTGTAGTATCCCAGGAGAGTGATCATTTTAATGCTTAAGGGACTCCATGTTGGTTAGGTAGGAATGGGCTGAGGGGGTCAGAGGGGGCCATATAGCTGGTGCTGATGCAAGGGATTTTATTAAGTTGGAGTTCAGATTGTCATGTCAGATGAGTTTGGAGGTGGAAGTGTTTCTACAAGAATATTGAAACACTACTACCTTGTGTTCATCTGATGCGATGGGCCAAAGGATGTGGTAGATATTTAAACAGTGGCTTGATGAAGTGGTCTCTTTGGTCTTGAACTAGGTCTGTGTGACAATATTTGTATCTTGTTTCAGGGTAAGGAGCACTTCTAGGGAATGATTAAGGCTTCTGGCATTTAACAGCAATACCTTTATGCTGTCTCGATTCTATTTTATATTGGAAGCTTTAGAAGATTGGTGTTGCCTAAAGGCACAATGGGATTTGACAAGGATTTATCCAATTTACAAAAGCTTTGGGGAGTTGGGTGCAAGCCATCCCTAGCAACGCAGGTTGGACTGTCTACAATCTCCTCTTAAGCTGATGCATATTGTACCCCTATTAGAATGACACCAGTAGCTAAACCAATTGTTGAAGTCATTTTTATATTCGTATTGCAGCATCTTTTTTGGTGATGGTAGAATGCTGCTCAAAGCTAGGCTCATACTTGCCTTAGACATGCATTTGTAGCACTCTAGGCATACTTACCTGGAATATTAGGCACGGTAAAGTAATTTAAACTGTCATGCATTGTGATGGTATCATATATGTATACTTGTGGTGCAAGGAATTGTAATATGTGTATTATGTGACAAATCCTGGCATGTGATAGACAACTGATCTTAGCCTTGTCCTTGCACATCCTTGTGCATGAGGGTGTCTCAGTATGGTGTCATCAATGAGTATGATATTGGAATGTGTGTGGAGGTTTACATCATGGGCTTTTAAAATGAGTCAGTGTGACTTAGGCAGGACCCACCATGATGCATACATTTGTGATGTTCATCGTGTTTCACTGTGGCAGTCATTACTCTTGGGTTATCCTGCTGGCAGGCTACCTGCAGTCGGCCTGAATTCCAAAGTCCTGGTCCGGTGTCGGTTGCTGTCGCCTCTTCCCTGATGTCAGTGTGCCAGGGGGTATAAAAGATGCAGCCGACGTCATTTTCTTCAGTCTTTCTTGCCATGCGGTGCCCGAAGCAAAAGCAGTTCGCAAGTGCCGGTCGGCCGACTCCTGAGATTTTCATATCTGAATTTCAGAACCGAAGTCTTAATTAAAGCTAAGTACCCCATTGGGGAAACTTTTTTCTTGCTCCAGACCGATGTCAGAAAAAGTTAACAATTGTATTTCTTGTGGGAAGCAAATACCTCATAAGGATTTTCACTCTTACTGTATTCCTTGCCTAGGCCCTGACCACAACATTGCTAGCTGTTGGTTTTGTGCTAGATTTAACCAACGCACTATTAAGCGTCTGTTCTATTTTGCATTTCATTACTTTGGCCGAAGATTTAATTTTATAATGCCGTCGGAACAGCCGGCGACCGGAGTTTACAAAAACGCAAGGACAAGGAAAAGGATAGGCATCTGAGGTCCAAAACCAATGAGGCCTCCGTTAGGCCAGTCGCCGGTTCTCAGTGAGGTGCTTTTGCAGCCCCTGGGGCTCGCTATCTCAGAGCCACAGGCCGCTTCCGACTCCCGCGTGGAGCCGACTGAGCCTCTGGATACTCAAGGTATTGGACACTCTGAAATCATTCCCTCAGATGGGTCTGGAGCTGCTGAGCAGGCATCTGCTTCTGAAGGTGTCTTCAGACCTACACAGTTATGTTAAACCATCTTTAGCTTCAAAGACTAAAGCAGCTCTAAAGACAAAGAAACAAGTACAGCACTCTCCTACTCAAACTTCCATGCCTAAAAAACAGATGCTTAAAATGGCCGAAGACCTAATTACTTTGATCAGGGGTTCCCATCCCCCTCCTGATAAGAGGCCTAGGCATGAGACATAATGATTCTTCTGATCAGGTTTCTATTTCCTCTGATTCCTCTTCTGAACAGGATTATTCTATTCCTCCCTATGAGGACTCTGATGCTGAAGAATCCATTTCTTCAGCCTCTCCTCCTGAGGATTATTCTTTTGGGGAAACCCTGCATACCATGAGGGAGCATTTCCACTGGGAGAGCCAAGATTGCTCTGAATCTAAGAAAAGGCTCAGAGACTTTCTGCTACTTCCTCAGCACAGAACCCTTGCCATTGCACCTGTTCTAGACATTGTAGATGTATTTTCAGAGTCCGGCCTGTACCTTGACTCTCTACCTCCTGCACCTGCTAAGCCAGACAGATACTACAGGGTCCCGGATTCTCATAAATTCTTATATAAAAACCCCGCTGCTGACCCAGAAACTATATCTCAGGGTCCCAAATGGGTCACAGCTTCCACTGCAAAAAACCCTGTCCCCTCTGATAGGGATTCTAGAGCACTGGACAGATGGGTGAAAAAAGTTTACACTTCTGCTACCTTGGCTGTAAGGGCTTTAAATTGTCAGTTTCACATGCTTAAATATCAGCAATACTTAATGTCACTGCTTAAACAGAAAATGTTGACAAATTCTGAATGTTCAGAGAACAAGGAAATGCAGGATTTATTGCATGCAGCTGAACAAGTGGGAAAGTATACTTTGCAATGTGGTTATGATTCACTGGAGGCCTCTTGCAAGGCCGCTGTTACAGGTTCTGTTATTAGAAGGCATGCTTGGTTAAAGGAACAGAATCTGCCTGATCATGTTAAAGCAAAAGTATTAGATGCCCCATTACAGCATGATACTTTGGTGCTAAAGCAGAAGAGGTGTTGAAAATGGAGGATAAAGCAAAATCCATGCAGACAGTTAAGGATTTCTTACAGGTACAGCCACCCAGATTTAGCAGGAACTGGCCTTCTAAAAATTGGTCCTTTCCAGTGTCAGACAGACCAAAAAGAGGCAGATACAGACGTCCCAGAGGCAGATCTGAGCCCCAAGGCTCATACAGGCCTAAACAATGGGGGTGTTCCTACCTCCAAAAGCGGAGAAGACAAATCACTACCTTACAGGAAACAGTCCCAATGACATTCCTCTGCCAGATCCAAGCATTTTTCTTTGGCAGCCCCCTTAGGGGGAAAACTAGCACTTTTTTCATCAAATTGGCAAATGGTTACCCAAGACAAATGGGTCTTGAACATAGTGTCCCAAGGCTACAGGTTCCACTTTCACACCCTACCAAGGTCAAAAGGTATGCCAAACCTGCCACACAATCAATGGGCAGAGGCACAAAAGCAAATTACAGCCCTCATGGACATGAGGGCCATTCAGGTACCACAACAAGAGCAGGGGCAAGGATTTTACTCCAGACTTTTCTTAGTGCCCAGAAAGGACAAAGCCTGGAGACCAATACTGGACCTGTCTATACTAAACATGATGTTCTTCATCTCACATTGCTGCAGTCCTTACTTATGGGTAGTCCGCTGTCCTCGGTCGGCCCGAATACCAAAGTATTAGGCTGACGTTGGTCATGGGCGCCTAGATCTGACATCAGAGCGTCAGGGTATAAAGGCGCATGACCGACGTCATATCCTCAGTCTTTTTTGCCGCATGGTCCGATGCAGAAGCAGCGTTGCAAGTGCCGTTCGGCGTTCTGAAATTTTTCGCTGGAGTTTCAGACCGATACCAAGTTGGGCTAAGTACCCGTTAGAATATTTTTGTTTTTCTTGCCTCAGTTACTTACGGATGTCAGAAAAAGTGAATAATTGTATTTCTTGTGGGGAAACAGATACCGCATAGGGATTACCACTCGCTTTGTATTCCTTGTTTGGGACGAGCACGTAGTCGGGTGTCGGTTTTGTGCTAGGTTTGATAAGCGCACTATAAAACGGAGGTTAGATTGCGCTAGGTTAGTCTTTGGCAAGAGGTGTAATTATAATATGCCGTCTGATGTTCCGACGCCTGCTTCTACTAAGAAGCGCAAAGACAAATCTTTAAAGCCTAGGCAGGATGATTCGTCCGTTTCGGACGCCGGACCTTTAGAAGCTACAGCTGAACAGGTGGATCCGGCTGAAGTTTCTGTTGAGTCCCAGGGGGAAACTTTGATTTTACAAGATGTGGCCTCTCAGGAGGCAGGTCAGGTTGAAGGGGCCTCTCAGGTTACTATTCTCCCTTCTATGCCTAAGGTGGTTAGGCCTTCTACTACTGTTTCTAAGGCTCCTTCTAAGGGCAGGTCTGTTTTGCCTTCCTCTGGTGTCAGTTCTGGTTCCTCAGGGTCTGTGCCTAAAAAGCACATGCTTAAAATGGCAGAGGATTTGATTACTTTAATTAAAGGTTCTATGCCCCCTCCTGATAAGAGGCCCAGGATGGAGCCAGAGTTGGAAAGTTTGGAGCAGGCCTCAGATGATTCAGAGTCTTCTGCTGAGGACATTCAAGATTTCCCTCCTTATTCTGATTCTGATGCAGAGGATTCCACTCCTTCTGCTTCTCCTCCAGAGGATTTTTCATTTTCAGAAACTCTGCATTCCATGAGGGAGCATTTTAAGTGGGAGGGACAGGATAACTCTGATTCACGGAAGAGGCTTAGGGAGTTCTTGTTTTTACCACAGCATAGACCCTTAGCTATACCTCCGGTTTTGGATGTTGTTTCAGATGTTTTCTCGGAAGCTTCCCTTAATCCAGATTCTGTGCCTCCTGCCCCAGTTAAACCGGACAGGTATTACAGGGTGCCTGAGGCTCATAAATATCTGTGTAAGAGTCCTAGGGCGGACCCAGAAACTATTAGTCAGGGGCCTAAGGGTGTTAGAGCCTCTGTTGTCAAGAATCCGGTTCCTCTGGATAAGGAAGCTAGAGCTTTGGATAGATGGGGTAAGAAGGTGTATACCTCTTCTACTTTAGCAATGAGAGCTTTGAACTGCCAGTTTCATATGTTGAAGTATCAGAATTTCCTCCTTTCTCAGCTAAGATCTAAAGTGGATGCTTTGGCAGAGGGCATAGAGTGTAAAGAATTGCAGGATTTAGTGCATGTTTCTGAACAGGTGGGTAAGCACTCTTTGCAATGTGGTTTTGATGCTTTACAGGCTTCTTCTAGGGTGGCTGCCACTGGTTCAGTTATTCATAGGCATGCCTTGCTTAAGGATCAGAATTTGTCTGAGCATGTTAAGTCTAGAATTCTGGATGCCCCTTTACAGTCTGAAGTTTTGTTTGGTCCTCCTGTGGAGTCAGTCTTAAAGAAAATGGAAGACAAGGCTAAGTCTGTGCAGACTGTTAAAGATTTTTTGCAGGTACAACCTCCAAAGTTTAGTAGAAATTGGCCTACTAAGGGGTGGACGTACCCTTCTTCTGATTCTCAGTCTAGGGGTAGATCTAGGCGTGGTAGGGGCAGAGCTCAGAGTACCTTCAGGCCGAGACAATGGAGTTCGCCTGCTCAATCTCCTGGTGAGGGCAGGGGCCAGTCCTTTTGTAAACAGGCCCAATGACCTGCATTTTCAGCTGCCAGATTCCTCTTGCCTGGCAGCTCCTTTGGGAGGAAAGTTGGCTCTTTTCAAGCAAAATTGGCATTTAGTCACCCAGGACAAATGGGTATTGGACATTATAAACCGAGGTTACAAGTTCTATTTCCATACCATGCCTCCTTTCAAAGGCATGCCAGATGTCCCTCCTCGGCAAAGGATAGAGGCTCACAGACAAATTTCTTTACTTCTTCAAATAGGAGCTATACAGCCAGTTCCTCTGTCAGAAGTGGGCCTAGGATTTTATTCTCGCCTGATGTTCTTCATCTCACATTGCTGCAGTCCTTACACTTGGGTAGTCCACTGTCCTCGGTCGGCCCGAATATCAAAGTATAAGGCTGACGTCGGTCAAGGCGCATTTGACTGACATCAGGACGTCAGGGTACAAATGCGCATGACCGACGTCATATCCCCAGTCTTTTTTGCCGCATGGTCCGATGCAGAAGCAGCGTTGCAAGTGCCGTTCGGCGTTCTGAAATTTTTCGAATTCGGAGTTTCAGACCGAGTCAAAGTTGGCTAAGTACCCGTTGGGAATATTTTAGTTTTTCTTGCCTCAGTGGTTTACCGGATGTCAGAAAAAGTGAATAACTGTATTTCTTGTGGGAAACAGATACCGCATAGAGATTATCATACTTTGTGTATTCCTTGTTTAGGGCCTGAGCACGACGTTGTTGGGTGTCGCTCTTGTGCTAGATTCAATAAGCGCACTGTAAAGAGAAGGTTAGATTGTGCCAGGTTAGTCTTGAAGCGGTGCAATTATAAAATGCCGTCGGATGCTCCGGCGCCGCTTCGAAGAAGCGCAAGGACAAAGCAGCTAAGCCTAGGCTAGAAGAACCGTCCGCGGACGCCGGTTCTTTAGAGGTGTCGGTGGAGCCGGTGGTTCCGCTGGAGGTTTCTTTGGAGTCCCAGGGAGAGACTTTGTTATTGCAGGATGTGGCCTCTCTGGAGGCAGGTCAGGCTGAAGGGGCTTCTCAGGTTACTGTACTCCCCTCCCTTCCTAGGGTGGTTAGGCCCTCTCCTTCTGTTTCCAAGGCTTCTCCCAGAGGCAGGCCAGGTTTAGCTTCAGTTGGTGTCACCCCTAGTTCTTCAGGAACTGTGCCCAAGAAGCATATGCTTAAAATGGCAGAAGATTTGATTACTTTGATTAGAGGTTCTTTGCCCCCTCCTGATAAGAGACCTAGGGTGGAACCTGAGCTAGGGAGTTTTGAGCAGGCTTCGGATGTTTCAGAGTCTTATTCTGATTCTGATGTGGATGATTCTGCTCCTTCTGCTTCTCCTCCTGAGGATTTTTCTTTTTCAGAGACTCTTCATTCCATGAGGGAGCATTTTAAGTGGGAAGGTCAGGACTTCTCTGATTCCAGGAAAAGACTTAGGGAATTTTTGTTTTTACCCCAGCATAGGCCTTTGGCTATTCCTCCTGTTCTGGATGTGGTGGAAGATGTTTTTGCAGAGGCTTCTCTTAATCCTGATTCTTTGCCTCCTGCTCCTGTTAAACCGGATAGGTATTACAGGGTGCCTGAAGCTCATAAGTATCTTTTAAGAGTCCTAGGGCAGACCCAGAAACTGTTAGTCAGGGGCCTAAAGGTGTTAAGGCTTCTGTTGTCAAAAATCCGGTTCCTCCAGATAAAGAGGCCAGGGCTTTGGATAGATGGGGAAAGAAAGTTTATACTTATTCCACCCTAGCTATGAGGGCTTTGAATTGCCAGTTTCACATGTTGAAATACCAAAACTATCTCCTTTCACAATTGAAGTCTAAGGTAGATGCTCTGGCGGAAGGTATTGAGTGTAAAGAGTTACAAGATTTAGTACATGTTTCTGAACAGGTGGGTAAGCGTTCTTTGCAATGTGGTTTTGATGCTGTACAGGCCTAGTCTAGGGTGGCTGCCACTGGGTCAGTTCTTCGCAGGCACGCCTGGCTGAGGGATCAGAATTTATCTGACCATGTTAAGACAAGGATTTTAGATGCTCCTTTACAATCTGATGTGTTGTTTGGTTCTCCTGTTGAGGCAGTCTTAAAGAAAATGGAAGACAAGGCAAAGTCTATGCAGACTGTTAAAGATTTTTTGCAGGTTCAGCCTCCGAAGTTTAGTAGAAATTGGCCTACCAAGGGGTGGACGTATCCTTCTTATGATTCCCAGTCTAGGGATAGGTCTAGATGTGGTAGGGGCAGAGCTCAGGGCTCTTTCAGGCCTAGAACAGGGAGTTCACCTGCACAGTCTTCGGTGAGGGCAGGGGTCAGTCCTTTCGTAAACAGACCCAATGACCTACCTTTTCAGCTGCCAGAGCCTTCTCGTCTGGCAGCACCTTTGGGAGGAAGGTTGGCACTTTTCAAGGAAAATTGGAGTTTAATTACCCAAGACAGATGGGTATTGGATATCATACACCACGGTTACAGGTTTTATTTCCATACCTTGCCTCCTTTCAAAGGCATGCCAGACGTTCCTCCTCAGCAAAGAATAGAGGCTCACAAACAAATTTCTCTGTTACTTCACATAGGGGCCATACAGCCGGTCCCTATGCCAGAAGTGGGCCTAGGATTTTATTCTCGCCTGTTCCTAGTACCAAAGAAAGGGAACACGTGGAGACCAATTTTGGATTTATCTACCCTCAACACTTATCTGGACATTCCCAAGTTCAAAATGTGACGTTACAACAGCTTTTACCTCTGCTGGGCAAAGATCATTGGATGGTAACTTTGGATCTCAAGGAGGCTTACCTTCATGTTCCTATCAGACTGAGTTGCAGAAAGTATCTGCGTTTTCGGGCTGGGACTTCTCATTATCAGTTCTCTGCATTGCCCTTTGGCTTATCTACTGCCCAGAGTGTTCACGAAAGTTCTGGCTCCAGTGATAGCTTTCCTCAGGCTAAAAGGAATACAGATCTATCCTTATTTGGACGATTGCCTGATTCTGGCTCAAGGAAGGGACGAGCTTCTTCATCATTTGGAATATGTGATAGCAGTGCTAAGATGCCTGGGGTATTCTGTGAACGAAATAAAGTCCAGTCTAGTACCCTCTCAGGACATGTGCTTTCTGGGTGTGAGACTGAATACAGCATCCCAGATGGCCTTGTTGACCCCGGACAAACAAAGAATCTTTCCCATTACTTTCATCAATTGTCTCATCAGTCCAGGCTGTGACTGCAAGGACAGTCCTTCAAGCCTTGGGGTTCATGGCATCTTGTATTCTGGTGCTTCCCAATGCCAAACTGCATATGAGGAAGTTACAATGGTATCTCAAAATGTATGGACACAGCACTGCCAGGATCTGGACACTGTCATTCAAATAATACCTTGCATTCAAAAGGAATTGTTGTGGTGGGCTCAGGAATGTCACCTAAACAAGGGACTCTCTGTGACCCGCCAGAGGCGAGTCAGATTCTAACGACAGATGCCTCAGACAAAGCTTGGGGAGCTCATCTGAATGGAAAGTGGATACAAGACAAGTGGCCTGCCAGACTACAACATCTACATATCAACTTGAAGGAGATGTTAGCAGTCCAGTTTGCATTAATAGCTTTCAAGGATTTACTTCTTCCAGGGCAGGTGTTGATTCTAACAGACAACACTACTGTCATGTGGTACATCAACAAGCAAGGGGAACACATTCTTATCCTCTATGCAGGCAAGCAATGATTTTGTGGGAGACTGCTCTCAGTTTACAGCTAAATCTTCAGGCAAGGTTTCTGCCGGAGCACAGAACTCCTTAGCAGATGTGTTGAGCAGACAATTATGGATCCCCACGAGTGGAAATTGGATCCTCATGTATTTCAGAAATTGACAGTGTCTTGGGAACTCCAAACATAGATCTGTTCTCTTCTCCACTAAACCACCAGCTGCCAAAGTTTTGCACGAAAAGGTTTCATCCCACAGCTTGGAAAGTGGATGCTCTTTCTTTCAATTGGAGCAATCTTCATGTGTATGCCTTTCCACCTCTGCCTCTCCTCCCAAAGGTACTACTAAAGGCCAGACAGGACAAGCCAAGGATGATTTTGATAGCTCCAGATTGGCCTCGACAGCATTGGTACCCATTACTGAGAAGCCTGTGCAGGAGCCTCCATGGCCTTTGCCCGATTCCACACCTGTTGTCTCAGGAAGACAGTCATTTGCTCAATGTCAAGCTTCACTCTCTTCACCTAACAGCCTGGCATATTCTGTTTTGAACCATAGCGGGTCTCGACTTCCACAGCAAGTTTTGAATGTTATTTTGGAAGCTAGAAGGCCTAGTACAAGGAAAGTGTACGCAGATAAATGGAAGAGATTTTTATTTTGGAGTGCAGCAAAGGATTTTGATGTTACTGAGCCTAATTTAAGCGTGGCTCTTCAATATCTTACTGAGTTACTGGACAAAGGGTTGTCCTTCTCTTCTATTAAGGTTCATGCTGCAGCAATTTCGGCTCACTATGATTGTGACCCACCATTGTTTTCTCATCCTTTGTTCAAGCAATTTCTTAGAGGGGCAAAGAATATAAGACCCCCACGTAGAGCTCCTACTCCTGCTTGGGATCTCAATTTTGTGTTGGAAAAACTCACTCTACAACCTTTTGAGCCTGCAGCTACTACCGAGTTGAAATATTTATCATGGAAGACTGCTTTTTTGTTGGCCATTACCTCTGCAAGAAGGGTTTCTGAGTTGCAGGCCCTTATGGCGGTTGAGCCTTTCTTAATTTTCCATAAGGATAGGGTATCTTTACGTACTAATCCTTCCTTTATGCCTAAAGTGGTTTCTAGTGTGGCTTTAAACCAAACTATTCATTTGCCTACCTTTTATGCAAATCCCCAAAATAAAGGGGAAAAGATTCTGCACACGTTAGATGTACACAGGCAATTGCGATATTATTTGGACAGAACTAAAGGGTTCAGGCAGTCTCAGCAGTTATTTGTTTCTTTTGCTTTGAGTTCTCAGGGCAAGCCTGTGTCAAAACAAACTATTTCTAAGTGGATTGGGTTTTGCATTGCTTTCTGTTATTCCCATCATGGCAAGGAGATTCCAGCTGGGATTAGGCCTCATTCCACTAGGGCTACTGCCACTTCGACAGCTTTTTTGAGGGTGGTGGCAACTAAGGATATTTTGGAGGCAGCTACTTGGAGTTCAGTGCATACTTTCTCTAGGCATTATCACCTACCACTTTATTCTATATCTAGGGCTGGTTTTGCCACTGCTATTTTGCAGGGCATTTTGGCAGCTCCTGCTTCCTTATAGTTTGGCCATCCTCCCTTACCTCTGCTTTGGGATTCTACCCAAATGTAAGGACTGCAGCAATGTGAGATGAAGAACATAGTACAGTTTTGTACCTACCATAAATGTAGATGTTCGAAGATCCACATTGCTGCAGTCCAATTTCCCCTCCCTCCTTCCCCTCTGTAGTTAGAGGCGGTTGTGTGGGTTGGGTTGTATATATTGTGTATATTGTATATATTGTACATATTTTTAGTGCAAGGGTGGTTGGTTGGTTGTTTGCTGTCTTTTGGTTTTGACCTTTCCTTTTAGGGTCTTCTGACATCTGGGGCAAGAAAAGACTGAGGATATGAAGTCGGTCATGCGCATTTGTACCCTGAAGTCCTGATGTCAGTCAAATGCGCCTTGACCGACGTCAGCCTTATACTTTGATATTCGGGCCGACCGAGGACAGCGGACTACCCAAGTGTAAGGACTGCAGCAATGTGGATCTTCGAACATCTACATTTATGGTAGGTACAAAACTGTACTTTTCTAGTTTCAAAGAAAGGAAACACGTGGAGACCAATTTTGGATTTATCTATCCTCAACACTTACCTGGACATTCCAAAGTTCAAGATGCTGACTTTACAACAGCTTTTACCTCTGTTGGGAAAAGATCACTGGATGGTTACTCTGGATCTCAAAGAGGCTTACCTTCATGTTCCTATCAGGCCCAGTTGCAGGAGGTACCTGCGTTTTCAGGCTGGAAATTTACATTATCAGTTCTCTGCATTGCCCTTTGGCTTATCTACTGCGCCCAGAGTGTTCACAAAGGTTCTGGCTCCAGTGATAGCTTTTTTCAGACTAAGAGGAATACAGATTTATCCTTATTTGGACGACTGTCTGATTATTGCACAAGAAAAGGACGAACTTCTTCATCTACAGTATGTGATGGCAGTGTTAAGATGCCTAGGGTATTCTGTGAACGAAACAAAGTCCAGTCTAGTACCCTCTCAGGACATGTGCTTTCTGGGTGTGAGACTGAATACAGCTTCCCAGATGGCTTTTTTGACCCCGGACAAACAAAGAAGCCTTTCTCTTTATTTCCAGCAAATGTCTCTACGGTCCAGGCTGACTGCAAGGACAGTCCTTCAAGCCTTGGGGTTCATGGCATCTTGTATTCTGGTGCTTCCCAATGCCAAATTGCATATGAGGAAGCTTCAATGGTATCTCAAAAATGTGTGGACACAGCACTGCCAAGATCTAGACACTGTCATTCAGATAATACCTTGCATTCAGAAGGAGTTTTTGTGGTGGGCTCAGGAATGTCACCTAAACAAGGGACTGTCTGTGACCCGGCCAGAGGCGAGTCAGATTCTAACGACAGATGCCTCGGACAAGGCTTGGGGAGCACACCTCAATGTTAAATGGGTGCAAAACACGTGGCCTGTCAAACTCCAACATTTGCATATCAACTTGAAGGAAATGTTAGCAGTCCAGTTTGCATTGATGGCTTTCAAAGATTTACTTCGTCCAGGGCAGGTGTTGATTCAAACAGACAACACTACTGTCATGTGGTACATCAACAAGCAGGGGAACCCATTCTTACCCTCTTTGCAGGCAAGCGATGATTCTGTGGGAAACTGCTCTCAATCTACACCTCAATCTTCAGGCAAGGTTTCTACCAGGAGCACAGAACTCCTTAGCAGATGTATTGAGCAGACAAGTAGTGGATCCTCACGAGTGGAAATTGGATCCTCATGTATTTCAACAGTTGACAGTGTTATGGGGAACTCCAGACATAGATCTGTTCGCTTCTCCACTAAATTACCAGTTGCCAAAGTTTTGCACAAAAATGTTTCATCACACAGCTTGGAAGGTGGACGCTCTATCTTTCATTTGGAACAATCTGCATATATATGCCTTTCCACCTCTGCCTCTTCTTCCCAAGGTACTTTTGAAGGCCAGACAAGACAAGCCAACCATGATTTTGATAGCACCGGATTGGCCTCGACAACACTGGTACCCACTACTGAGGAGTTTAGTACGAGAACCTCCATGGCCTCTGCCTTTGATTCCGCACCTTTTGTCACAAGAGGACAGTCAGTTCCTCAATGTCAAGATTCAGTCTCTGCATCTAACAGCCTGGCATATTCTGTTTTAGACTCTGGAGGGTCTCAGCTTCCACAACAAGTTTTGAATGTTATTTTGGAGGCCAGGAGGCCTAGTACCAGGAAAGTTTACGCTGATAAATGGAGGAGATTTTTTATTTGGAGCAAAGTGTCTCCAAACCTGATTTAAGTGTTGCTCTTCAATATCTTACTGAGTTATTGGACAAGGGTGTGTCTTTCTCCTCAATAAAGGTCCATGCTGCAGCCATTTCTGCTCACTATGATTGTGACCCTCCTTTATTCTCTCATCCTTGGTTTAAGCAATTTCTTAGAGGGGCAAAGAATATAAGATCCCCACGTAGAGCTCCTACTCCTGCTTGGGATCTCAGTTTTGTGTTGGAAAGACTTACTCTACAACCTTTTGAGCCTGCAGCTACTGCCGAGTTAAAGTATTTATCATGGAAAAGTGCTTTTTTGTTGGCCATTACCTCTGCAAGAAGGGTTTCTGAATTACAGGCCCTCATGGCAGTGGAGCCTTTCCTGATTTTTCATAAGTATAGGGTATCTTTGCGTACTAATCCTTCCTTTATGCCTAAAGTGGTTTCTAGTGTGGCCTTAAATCAAACTATTCATTTGCCTACTTTTTATGCAAACCCCAAAATAAAGGGAGAAAATTTTGCATACTTTGGATATTCACAGGCAGTTGCGTTATTATTTGAGCAGAACCAAGGAGTTCAGACAGTCTCAGCAGTTGTTTGTTTCTTTTGCTTTGGGTTCACAGGGTAAACCTGTTTCAAAACAAACTATTTCTAAATGGATTGGGTTTTGTATTTCTTTCTGTTATTCCCATCATGGTAAGGAGATTCCTGCTGGAATCAGGCCTCATTCCACTAGGGCTACTGCTACTTCTACGGCCTTTCTAAGGGGGGTAGCTACAAAAGACATTTTGGAGGCAGCTACTTTGAGTTCAGTGCATACCTTTTCTAAACATTACCACCTTCCTCTTTATTCTAAGTCTAGGGCTGGATTTGCCACTGCAATTTTACAGGGCATTTTAGCGGCCCTAATGCTTTATGATTTTACCATCCTCCCTTTCCGTTGCTTTGGGATTCTACCCATAAGTAAGGACTGCAGCAATGTGAGATGAAGAACATAGTACAGTTTTGTACCTACCATAAATGTAGATGTTCGAAGATCCACATTGCTGCAGTCCAATTTACCCTCCCTCCTTCCCCTCTGTAGTTTGACTTGGTGCTATGCTTTAGGTGATGGTTGTTGTTGGGCATGTTTTTGGGAGGTATTCTGTTTTTGGCTGTGGCCTTTCTGGTTTGGCCTTCTGACATCTGGGGCAAGAAAAGACTGAGGATATGACGTCGGTCATGCGCCTTTATACCCTGATGCTCTGATGTCAGATCTAGGCGCCCATGACCAACGTCAGCCTAATACTTTGGTATTCCGGTCGACCGAGGACAGCGGACTACCCATAAGTAAGGACTGCAGCAATGTGGATCTTCGAACATCTACATTTATGGTAGGTACAAAACTGTACTTTTCTGGAGGTTCCAGAATTCAAGATGTTGACTCTACAGCAGCTACTGCCCATGCTGGGCAAGAAGGCTTGGCTCGTAACTTTGGACCTAAAAGAGGCATACCTGCATGTCCCAATCAGACAATCTTGCAGAAGATACCTCAGATTCATAGCTGGCTCAATGCACTACCAATTCTCTGCACTGCCCTTTGGCTTATCTACTGCGCCTAGGGTCTTTACAAAATGTCTGGCACCAGTAATTGCATTTTGCAGACAGAGGAATTCAAATATATCCCTACTTGGACGACTGCTTAATTCAAGCAGAGAACAAAGACATTCTTCTAAAGCATCTGACGTTTGTAAAAAGATTACTAATTTGCCTAGGGTACACAGTAAACGAAAAGAAATCAAAACTAGTACCCTCTCAGGAGATGATATTCCTGGGTGAAAGCTTAAATACAGTTGCCCAGATGGCTTATCTCATGCCAGACAAACAAAAACAACTGACTTCTTACTTCAGAAAGTTGGCAAAGACCCAGTTAACTGCAAGGAAAATCCTGCAGGCCTTGGGTTTCATGGCATCCTGCATTCTACTAATTCCATATGCCAGACTGCATATGAGGAAACTACCATGGTATCTAAAAAGTGTTTGGACTCTGCATTGCCACAGTCTGGAGACAGTAATTACCCTCATCCCCTGCCTGCAACAGGAGTTTCGATGGTGGGCATAGGCCTGTCACCACAACAAGGGTCTGCCTTTCACTTTAACCACAGCCAGACACTGACAACGGATGCATCAGATTATGCCTGGGGGGGCCCATATGGTAGGAAAATGTATTCAGGGCACATGGCCTGCAAGCCAGATGCATCTTCACATCAATCAAAAAGATGCTAGCTGTTCAGAATGCCCTGACAGCTTTAAAGGATCTACTTCATCCAGGACAGCTACTGATAGACAATACTACGGTCATGTGGTACATAAACAAGCAGGGAGGTACACATTCCTACCCCCTCTGCAGACAAGCAATGACCTTATGGGACACAGCATTGACTTATCAAGTTCACCTGCAAGCACAATTCCTGCCAGGAAAAACAAATACTCTGGCAGACGAACTAAGCAGAAACCTCATGGATCCCCGTGAGTGAAAACTGGATCCACAAGTCTTCAGCATGATGACAAGGAAATGGGGATGCCCAGACATAGATCTGTTTGCCTCCCCTCACACTGCCAATTACAGAGATTTCACACAAGGATTTATCACAAACAAGCATGGAGAAGTGGACGCCCTACCCTTCAGCTGGAAAAATCTAACAGTATATGCCTTTCCTCCACTGCCTCTCCTTCCCAGAGTACTCCTAAAGGTCAGACAAGAGAACCCAAAAATGATACTGATTGCACCAGACTGGCCACACCAGCACTGGTAACCCAATCCTAAAGAGCTTGTCTCAAGGTCCAGCATGGATATTGCCTCAAACTTAACTTGCTGACCCAACAAAACAATCTGATCTTGCGCAGGCAACTCAGGACCTTAAATCTGGCAGCATGGCGGATAATGTAGCCATTCAGAACACTCCTCTTTCAAAAGCTGTTATGGATGTTATCTTGGAGGCCAGGAGGCCAAGTACCAGAAAATCTTATGCAGATAAATGGAAGAGATTCTGTGCTTGGAACCAGGAACTAGGCATTGACACGTATGTTCATAGGTTCATACTAGGCTATCTGCCCTAGGGCATTTATAAGCCTAGCCAGAGTGTGTTTGGCTTTTGCCACCCATTTTAAATTAATTTTGCTGTGCCCTTTTTCGAGGTTAGTATACTGTGCCTCTGTCTAACAGTGACACAGAAGTGATACCCGGGGTAAATCTATAATCTCCCATCCACTCATCAAGATTCCTCTTGAAGAGAGTCATAGGGACTCTGCCTAACCTGGCCTGGGATTTTATTCCAGAGTGAAGGGAGCCTCTGGGTTATGAATCTGTCCCTCCAGCATGTCGTATTTATTTCAGTGCTGAGGCTCAAGTCTCTCGAGCGCGTAGCTCAATGGGATTTGGATTTTCTGAAGTGCAGCATGTCCATTAATTCCAGGTTGGACATGGCTTTATACATCAGGCACAGATCGCCTCTGAGCAGGCGGTATGCCACTGAGTAGAGCTGGAGTTTCTTTAACCGAGCAGCATATGGCATCTGTTTGAGCCCTTTGATCCTCTTGGTGAGGTAATTTTGGGGTCTTTCCAGTTGCTGCAGTTGTCTGGTAAGGTACATCCCAAAAGGGGCATTGTACTAAATTATGGGCCTGATGAGGGATGAGTAAAGAGGCACGATGACCTCCCTTGATCTAGATGTGAATCCCTTCATGATTAGGTGGGCTATATAAAATGTTTTTCTAACCACTTTGGCCACGTGGTTGTCAAATGAGAGATTGCTATCAACTTGGGTCCTCAGGTCCCTAATTACTTCTGTACTTAATGGATTACCACCTATGTGGTAATTTGTGGGCACTTTGTTTTTGCCAAAGGGGATGACTATACACTTTTTGGCATTTAGCTTGAGGCCATGGCTCTGGCACCAGTTGTCTGTTTCTATGAGGCCCTTTTGGAGGATGCTTGTGTAGGCTGGAGAGTCAGTTATGGCGCCCAGTTTGCAGTCATCTGCGAACTTGGTCAGCCACAGTCCTTCCATGTTGGCCTGTACCTCCGAGAAATATATACCGAACAAGAGAGGTCCCAGGACTGAGCCTTGTGGGACGCCACTTGTAACTGGTTTGGAGTCTGACATGGCTCCAGCAATTCTAACCATGTGGGTTCTGTCCTTGAGCCAGTTTGCAACCCATCTAGTGACATGGGGGTTTATATTTAAGCTGGTGAGCTTATCTATAATGCCTGAGTTGGGTATTGTATCGTAGGCTTTTGCGAGGTCCAGGTAGGCTGTGTGGTCCACCTTCCCCTCGTCAATGGCCTTGGTGACTGTTTCAAAGAAATCAACCAGGTTTAAGAGGCAGGATCTGCCCTTAACAAAGCCGAACTGGGTAGGATCCAGTGTCTGTAGGTCCCCAATATCTTTATTTGAGGTCCATGATGATCCTTTCCATAGCTTTTCAGACCAAGCTAGTCAGGCTTATGGGGCGATAGTTTCCAGGATCTGTTGAGGCACCACCTTTGTGGAGAGGGACCACTGTTGCTGTACGCCACTCTTTGGGTACATATCCTGTAGTAAGGCTGAGATTGAACAGTAGTTTTATGTTTGGGTTTAGCTGCTCTTGAAGTTCATGTAGGACGCAGCCCGGGACACCGTCTGGTCCCATTGATGCTGTGTTTTTTGCTTTGGAGGGCAGCTCTTACCTGAGCATCTGAGATGTCAGGGGGGCAGCACTCTGCTGGGATAGATATTTGCCCTTTTGGTGGGGAGGGGGGGGGTTTGCGCTGAACCTGTCAGCTAGGATGTTGGCAATGTCTGTGGGTTTAGTGTATTTTTTGTCATTTTGGACTAATTCTGAGCATATCTGGAATTCCCACACAGGTTCCTAACATAACTAAAGAAAGCCTTGTGATTATCCTTAGTGTCCCTTGCAATTTTTCTCTCAAAGCTGGCCTTAGACGATTTTATGAGTGCCCGTAGTTTTTTGCTAATACTGATCAGAGATGCCTTCCCTTTTTGGGATTTTGCTCTATCATGTAGTAGCTTCCTCCTTTTATTGTATAGTTTGTTTATGGCTGGGGTCCACCAGACAGGACGTCTGCCTTTGGAGGATCAGGTCTTGTTTTTATTTGGGATTGCATGATTCATGCATTCCTGAAGGTGTTCATAGAATGCATTTATAAAGGATTCTGCGGTCTGGGACGTATTTTCCACAGGCCAGGGGGCTTTGAAGGATTCCACCTCGGTTTTGAGGAGTGTGAAATTTGCTTTAGAGAAGTTTTTCACTGTGGTTTTCAGGGCAGGGGGTGGAGTCGGGATGTGAATATCCAGTGAAATTAGTTTATGGTCTGATCTTACCAGTGAGCGATACACTTCTGGTCTGGAGCATAGAGTCCCCAAGTTGTTGATCATGTCCAGTATGTTTTCCCCTCTTATGGGAGTGGTAACAAGTTGTTCCATAGCATTTGAGTTTATAAATTCTAGGAACCTTTGGGCTAGGGTGTTGGAGCTAGAGTAATGCTCCCAGTCTATGTTTGGGTAGTTGAAGTCGCCCAATATAATGGTGTTTGGAGAGACCTTCATATTTTCCAGTGTTCTCAGGAAGGCCGAGTGGGGTTCCTGGGTTTGGGAAGGTGGTCTGTAGCAGGCTATAAACTGGAAGACAGTTTTACCCACTGTTAGTTGCACATGGATAGTCTCTGATGCTTCGTGCTGTGCCACCAACCTGGAGGTGTGGGTATCTTTGACGAATATTGATACTCCCCCTCCTTTTGTGGTTCGGTCCAAGTTTTGGGGCCGAAAAACATGGTATGAATTATAACCAGGTAGTGCTGGGGTGCTCTCTGTAGCCTTGAACCAGGTTTCTGTTACTGCACAGATATCGATGTTCTCCATGCTAAGGAGAGTTTTGAGTGCGTGCATCTTGAGGTTTAGACTTCTGGCGTTGAGTATCATTACTCTTGGTTTCTTATCCCTTGTGATACCTATGGAGGTGGGTTTGTCTTTTGAGCCTTGCCTAAAAAAGGCACTATGGGGGTAGCAAGAGCCTTTGCCAATATCCGAAAGCCCAGGGGTGACAGGTGCAAGCTGTCCCTAGCGTTGCATCGTGGCTTGTCGAGCATGTCATCCCAGGCTGACAGGCATTGGATCCCCTTTGAATGACGCCAATACTTAAGGTAATTGTTGAAATTGATCATCTTGTCTTCATATTGTGGCATCATTCTTGGTGAGGGTAAGATGCTACTCAAGGTCAGGGTCATACCGGCCTGGGCTACATGCTTAGAGAGCTCCTCTGTCTCTTCATGTAGTCCAGGGAGGTAGTCTCGGGTCATTCACACCAGCATGGACAATGACTGAGTCATATTTGTACTTGCCTTGGAGTGACCTGAGTGCTTGTGTTATGTGGCGGATCCTAGCGCTGGCAGGCAGCTCACCGTGACCTTCTCCTTGGTCAGCGGGACATCAGTGTGCCTGACGATAGTCACCTATTACAAGTGTATCAGGTGTGTTGTTTAGCCTTAAGGACTGTGACTGTTTGGCACACTGGCTTTGTGAGCTATGTGTTGCACGTGTTTTGTTTTGGGGTAGCGGTTGCTTGGGTGTCTGCTTTGGAGGTCTCTGCTGCTTAGGCAGATTTTTATTTAGAGCCTCAGAGTATGTTTTTGTGCGTTTGTGTTTGGTTTGCTGTCATGGTAGGTCTATGTGAGACTGGAATTGTAGCGGGTGTGGTTTCCTTCTTTTCCTGACTGGTTTCGCCAGTACTGAGTTGAGAGAGCTTAGCCTCCAGTATGGCTATATGGTTACATCTCTCACGTGTTGGAATTTGTTGGGAGGAGGAGAGGGTTGTCTGTGTACATGAGGCAGTTGTAACATTGCCTCAAGATTCACAGATTCACCAGCTGGACCGGAGAGTTGATTGACAACTGACCTTTGGACATGCTAGAATAGTATTGGGAATTCCTTTATAATTGGAAAAAAAAGGGCCAATGGGGAACAAGATACTCAAGGGGAGTTTGTGAGGGTGTAGTGCTTTTAATATTTTAGTACTGACTTATACAATTGCTTTAGTGAGCAAGTGCCAGTTAACTTAAATGCAAAAACAACAAACAGTAACTTTCTTTCAAGTGAAACAAGGAAAAATAAGTACAGTAAGCAATGCAGATATCACTA
The DNA here is from genome assembly GCF_019279795.1 of Protopterus annectens. Lineage (NCBI taxonomy): Eukaryota > Metazoa > Chordata > Ceratodontiformes > Protopteridae > Protopterus > Protopterus annectens. Next base: position 50,792,234 of record NC_056738.1, on the reverse strand, counting down.
GGGATCCACAGAAGTGCTGAAAAGCCGCGTTTTAGGTGGAATTAGCGTTTCAGGGAAATAACGAGCAAACAAGCAGCATACAAATAAAGCTAGATTCAGCAGGCCTGGATCTAGTCGATGCTACAGCAAACAAGGTGTACCAATTCCAGTAAGAACTAGTTCAAATATGAAGGCACTATAAGCCTTTAACCAGAAATTCCCAGCCCAGAAGAGCTGAGTCCAGCCTTTCCTCCCACAAGAGTGCAGACCATGAACCTTCTTAATGTAAAATAACTGGCCTGAAGCCCAAGTGCTTAAACTAGAACTAATACACTTTTAGAATAACAGACACTGAGCTCTCAGTCAGCAGTTCACAACTTAGAAGGATTTAATCTACCTGCCCTGCCACCACAGAGCAGGCCACAAACCTTCCTAATGTAAAACAACTGGTCTGAAGCCCAAGTGCTTAAACCAGAATTAATACACTTTTAGAACAGACACTGAGCCCTCAATCAGCAGTTCCCAACTTAGAAGGATGTAAGCTACCTGTTCTGCCACTGCAGTGCAGACCACAAACCTTCTTAATGTAAAAGTGGTCTGAAGCCCAAGTGCTTAAACTAAAAGGCTTAGAATGAGTTGCACCAAGCAGTAATAAATACAATTGAGTACTTTTAAGATGGCGTAAAAGCAAAATGAAGTAGGAAGAAACAAATACAGTAAAAGCAGATTTTTTTTTTTGAGTGAGCAAATGAGATGGGCCCAGGAGTTACAGGACAGAAACAAGTGTAAATGCAGACCTTCAAATCAGAAAGTTGAGAGAGATGGAAGACCGCCCAAACAGCCAATAACTACAAATTCTGGGCCAGAACCACTTGTGGTAGGTTGCCTAGTGCTTACCACTCCCACTGATGAGCTAGAAGGCTACCCTCCAACACAGAAAGGCTTGGGGGCTCAGAAGCTTGCAAATAGTCCTGGATACAGCAAATCTGTACCTGTAACACTAATTACAGGAAAGGTAGGAAACAGGCTTACAATTTTTTTTTCCAGAAAAGTATCAAAAACAGTAGTAAAAACAATTCACATGCAGTGCAAGCTGGCACACTTGAGTATGTAGCAATATGTACCAAATATCCCTCAGATTTTACAATACCTAACTGAGATGCTGGACAAAGGCCTTTCCTTTTCATCAGTTAAGATTCATGCCTCTGCCATTTCAGTCCATTACAATACGGAACCACCTGTCTTCTCATCCTTTAATAAGACAGTACCTCAGAGGGGCCAAAAACATCAGTCCTCCAAGGAGAGCACCAATTCCGGCATGGGACCTCAATTATGTCTTGGAAAAACTCACACTGCCTCCTTTTGAGCCAGCCTCAACAGCTGATATAAAATTCTTATCTTGGAAAACAGCTCTGCTCCTATCAATAACCTCTGCAAGATGATTCCCGGAGTTGCAAGCTCTCATGGCTGTGGAACCCTTTATCATTTTTCATCCAGACAGGGTTTTTCTGAGGACAAACCCAACATTTATGCCTAAGGTGGTGTCCAGTGTGGCCCTCAACCAGACCATTCACTTGCCTACCTTTTATCCAAACCCACAGAACAAGGGTTGAGAAAATTCTGCATTCTTTGGACATACACAGGCAGTTACGCTTCTACTTGGACAGAACTAAAGCTTTCAGAAAGACTGAGCAACTTTTAGTATCCTATGCTGCAAGATCACAAGGAAAGGCTATCAAAACAGACTATTTCTAAATGGATAGGCCATTGCATCCGTTTCTGCTATTCTCAGCATGGCAAATCCGTGCCTAAGGGCATTAGGCCTCATTCTACCAGAGCAGCAGCCACTTCTGCAGCCTTCCTCAGAGAAGTTCCAACCAAATACCTCTTAGAGGCTGCAACTTGGAGTTCAGTGCACACTTTTACAAAGCACTACCACTTGCCTCTTTACTGTAAATCCAGAGCAGGCTTTGCCACTGCAGTTCTGCAGGGCCTCATAGGCTCTCCTAATCCTAGTTAACCCAGCCACCCATCCACCGCTTTGAGATTCAACCCAAGAGTCATGACTGTAACAGTGAAACACAAACATAGTACAGATGTGTACCTACCATAAATGTAGATGTTGGAGTGTATTCACTGTTGCAGTCCAGGTTACCCTCCCACCGTCCCCCTTCTTTTACTGGGGTTTATCTGTACTTATTTATTCTGTACAACCTGTGTGGTGTATTTGCTTGTAGATTAAGGAAGTGTTTCTTTACTGCATGTATGTTTATTGGCATAATATATTTAGCCTACCCTTTTGGGGGCACCTGACATCCGGGGCAAGAAAAACTGAAGAAAATGGCGTTGGCTGCATCTTTTATATCCCTGGCGCACTGATGTCGGGGAAGAGGCGACGTCAACAGACGCCGGACCAGGACTTTGGAATTCAGGCCGACTGCGGGTAGCCTGCCAGCAGGATAACCCAAGATTAATGACTGCAACAGTGAATACACTCCAACATCTACATTTATGGTAGGTACACAACTGTACTTTTTGTTTGTGAGGTTGCTGATGGTACTTGTTTCATGAGGTTACATTTAGGAGGCCTTTATGGTTTAGTTAGGTTATTTTTAAGAGTCTTAGCATATGTAATCTCTGTATGGTCTGAGCTGTGTGTGCCTGGTCTGTTGTGGTGTTGTAAATTTGTGTTTGCCTTGGCTTTGTGTGCGAGCTTTACCTTCAGTAACCTGTAACTATGTCTCTCACACACAGATGTTCTTTGTGTAACACTGTTGCAGTAATTACATTTGGGTAATCTGCTGACAGGTTGCCCTCAGTCGGCCTGAATAACAAAGTCTTGGGCCTTGTGCTGGTTGCTGTCCCTTCTTCCATGACGTCAGGTTGTCAGGGGTATAAAACATGCAGCGAACGCCAATTTCATCAGTCTCTCTTGCCGTGCGGTGCCTGAAGCAGAAGTAGTTCGCAAGTGCTGGTCGGCAGACTCCAGAAATTTTCAATTTCGAGTTTCAGAACCGAAATCTTCAATCTAAAGCTAAGTACCCTGTTGGGGAAACTTTTTCTTGCTCCTTACTGATGTCATTAAAAGTTAATAATTGTATTACTTGTGGGAAGCAAATACCTCATGAGGATTTTCATTTGTACTGTATTCCTTGCCTAGGCTCTGACCACATCGTGCCTTGCTGTCGGTTTTGTGCTAAATTTAACCAACGCACTATTAAGCGTTGGTATATTTTTGCATCTAAATATTTTGGCTCAAGATTTAACTATCCAGAAATGTCGTCTGTTAGCAATCCGACTACCGGAATTCACAAAAAACGCAAAGAAAAAGACAGACAGACTGTTGAGGTCCAAAACCGACGACGGAGCTTCTCCTAAGCCAGTCGCCAGTTCGTAGGTACTCAATGAGGTGCTTCCGCAGCCCCTGATACCCGCTGCTTTTGATTCACAGGCCTCTACTGAGACCCATTCGGAGACCGGAATGCCGTGAGACACTTCAAGTATTGAACCCGCGGATGTCTCTCCCTTAGATGGGTCTCGAGCCACTGAGCAGGCAGCGGCTTCTGAGGGTGTTTTCAGGCCTAAAGATTTGCATATTCGACTGACGCCAACCTCAAAAACAAGACCCAAACCAACTTCTATGTCTAAATAACCAATGCATGGGCCACGTGCTCATAGGTTCATAGGTAGGTACTAGGTAGTCTGCCCGAAGGCATTTATAAGCCTAGCCAGAATGTGTTGGCTTTCACCGCCCCCTTAAATTAGTTCCCTGTGCCTCTGTCCAGCAGAGCCACTGAAGTGATCCCCAAGGTAAACTTTGTTTCCCATCCACTCATCAAGATCTCTTTTGAAGAGTGTTAGCTAGGAGCTCTGCCTAATTTAGATTGGGATCTTGTTCCAAAGCACAGGAAGTCTCTGGGACAGGAATGTATCCCTCCAGCACGTCCTATTTATTGCTGTGGTGAGGTTTAGATCCTTAGAAACAAATGATCAAAATGGCTGAGGGTTTAATTACATTGATCAGGGGTTCCCAACCCCCTCTTGCTAAGAGGCCTAGGCAAGACACTGATTATGAATCTTCAGATCAGGTTTCCATTTCTTCTGTTTCCTCTTCTGATCAGGAATTATCTATTTCACCTTTGAGGACTCTGATGCAGAATAATCCATCCTTTCTGCTTCTCCTCCTGAGGATTTTTCTTTTGGAGAAACTTTGCATACCTTAAGGGAGCATTTTCACTGGGAGTGTCAGGATTTTTCAAAATCCAAAAAGAGACTTTGGGATTTCCTTCTTCCTCAGCATAGGCCTTTGGCTAAACCTCCAATTCTAGACATTGTTGATGATTTTTCAGAATTTAGCATGGGCTTGTGATTCCCTGCCTTCGGCTCCTAGTAAGTCAGATATTACCGGGTTCCTGACTCCCACATATTTCTTTTTAAAAACCCTAATGCTGACCCTGAAACAATTTA
>NC_056738.1:50779982-50787288 GCF_019279795.1 Protopterus annectens | reverse complement strand
TTCAAACACTCAACCTAGCAGCCTGGCTAATTACATAATTTCTCCTTTATCATCCCTCAGTAAACCAGTGATGGATATCATTTTAGAGGAAAGGAGGCCTAGTACTACAAAGTCTTGCGCTGAAAAATGGAAAAGATTCTGTGCCTGCAACCAATCTCAAGGGATGAGCACAGCAGTGCCCAATTTACCTCAGATTTTACAATACTTAACTTAGATGCTTCATAAGGGCCTGTCTTTCTCCTCCATCAAAATTCATGCCTCAGCCATTTCAGTTCATTATAACACATTACCACCCCTCTTCTTTCATCCACTGCTTAAGCAGTTCCTCAGAGGGGCCAAAAATCTATGACCACCCAGGAAAGCTCCAACACCAGCCTGGGATCTCAACTTTGTATTGGAAAAGCTCACCTTTCCCCTTTCGAGCCAGTTGCCACTGTGGATTTAAAATTCCTTTCTTGGAAAACAGCTTTCCTTTTAGCGACCACTTCAACAAGAAGGATATCTGAATTACAGGCCTTCATGGCAGTGGATCCTTTCATCATCTTTCATGCAGACAGGGTGTCCCTCAGGACCAGTCCCTCCTTCATGCCCAAGGTGGTATCCAGTGTGGCCCTTAATCAGTCCATACATTTGCCAACTTTCTTTCTGGATTCTGCACTTTTTAGACGTGCTCAGACAACTTAGTTTCTACTTGGACAGAACTAAACCTCAAAGGAAATCTGATCAATTGCTGGTGGCATTTGCTGCAGGGGCAGAGGGGAAGTTCATTTCAAAGCAAACCATTTCCAAATGGATAAGCTATTGCATTCATTTTTGCTACAAACACCATGAAAAACCTATCCCATAGGGGATCAGATCCCACTCAACTAGGGCTGCATCTACCTCTACAGCCTTTTTCAGAGGCATCCCTACCAGGGACATCCTAGAAGCTGCTACCTGGAGTTCTGTACATACTTTCACCAAGCATTACCATCTGCCAATTTTCTCTATATCCAGAGCTGGCTTTGCCACTGCAGTTTTGCAGGGCCTTTTAGCTGGTCCTAATGCTGTCTAAATTCCTCCACCCATCCTTAGCTTTGGGAATCTACCCAAATGCAATTACTGCAACAGTGAAACATGAAGAACATAGTGCAGTTGTGTACACTTACCATAAATGTAGATGTTTGAGTGTATTCACTGTTGCAGTCCTGATTAACTTCCTTCCAGTCCCCTTTTTTCTTTTGGATATACATCTACTCTCCTTTTTGGTGTATTTGCTTTTTTGTTGGAGGTATAACCTTGAATATTTATAGATTTAATTACTTCCCATTAAGGGGCACCTGAGATATGGGGCAAGAAAAACTGATGTAATGGCATCTGCTGCATGTTTTATACCCCTGACGACCTGACATCATGGAAGAAGGGACCACAACCGACGCAGGACCCAAGACTTTGTTAATCAGGCCGACTGAAGGCTACTGCAAGCAGATAGCCCAAAAGTGATGACTGCAACAGTGAATACACTCCAACATCTACATTTATGGTAAGTATACACAACTGTACTTTCTGACTGGCGTTGGTAACTTCTGGTGTGATTTTGGGTGCAAACTTGATGTAAACCCCATATCACTGACAGCTCTGGCAGCGGTGGATGGACCTACTGGTTAGGTGCAGCCTTCTCAACTACAGCAAAACTCGTGCATTTGGCCCATGTTCTGACTGTGTATCATCAGAGGCTGATTGAATGGCCAGAATCAGGGTTATGCCACAAAAGAGCGTAGAGCATTATCCGATGTAATTTTCATTTGTTCCTCAATGAATGGATTTGGATCCGATCCTCTGATCAGACTCTGCCACATTCTTTAGAGGGTAGGATCTGACTCTCTAGCTCCTCCATCACCCACAATGCCCATGACTTCTGTGTTACCTCAGATGTTCTTTGTGTTTCACTGTTGCAGTCATTACATTTGGGGTAATTCTGCTGGCAGGTTGCTCTGTCAGCCTGAATTCCAAAGTCTTGGGTCCTGCGTCGGCTGCTATCACCTTTTCCCCGACGTCAGGTCATCAGGGGGTATAAAAGAAGCAGCCGACGCCATTTTCTTAAGTCTTTCTTGCCGCGCGGTGCCCGAAGCAGAAGCAGTTCGCAAGTGCTTGTCGGCAGACTCCTGAGATTTTTGTGTTTGAGTTTCAGACCTGAAGGCTTCAATAAAGCCAAGTACCCCGTTAGGGAAACTTTTTTTTCTTGCTCTAGACCGATGTCAGAAAAAGTTAATAATTGTATTTCTTGTGGAAAGCAAATACCTCATAAGGACTTTCATTCTTACTGTATTCCTTGCCTAGGCCCTGATCACAACGTTTCTGGTTGTCGGTTTTGTGCTAGATTTAATCAATGCACTATTAAGCGTCAGTAAGATTTTGCTTTAAACTGTTTTGGACGCCGGTTTAATTTTCCAGAAATGTCGGAAAGTCATCCAACTACCGGGGTTCACAAAAAATGCAAAGAAAGGGGAGAGGGATAAACCACCGAACTCCAAAACCGACTAACTTCTAAGCCTGTCGCTGGTTCTCAGTGAGGCGCTTTCGCAGCCCCTGACGCCCGCTACTTTAGAGTCGCATGTGGAGTCTGCTATGCTGCTGGAAACTCAAGGTATTGGAACCTCTGACACTATTCCCTCAGATGGATCTGGAGCCGCTGAGCAGGCACCGGCTTCTGAAGGTTTATTTAGACCTAAACATCTTTACATTAAACCGACTTCAGCTTCAAAGACAAAGACTAAAGCACCTTCTAAAGCAAGGAAACAAACTCAAGAGCTCGTGGACTGGCATCTATGCCCAAAACACAGATGCTCAAAATGGCCGAAGACTTGATTACCGTGATCAGGGGTTCCCATCCCCCTCCTGATAAGAGGCCTAGGCAAGAGTCTGACTATGAATCTTCAGATCAGGTTTCTATTTCTTCTGATTCCTCTTCTGATCAGGAATCCCCCCCCCCCCATGAGGATTCTGATGCTGAAGTATCTATACCTTCAGCTTCTCCTCCAGAGGATTATTCTTTTGGTGAAACCTTGCATACCATGAGGGAGCATTTCCACTGGGAGAGCCAAGATTTTTCAGAATCTAAAAAGAGGCTCAGGGATTTCCTTTTACTACCTCAACACAGGCCTCTACCCATTACACCTGTTAGACATTGTAGATGACGTGTTTTCAGTGTCTAGCCTGACCCCTGTCTCTTTACCTCCAGCTCCTGTTAAGCCTGACTGATATTACAGGGTTCCTGACTCTCATAAATTCCTTTTTAAAAACCCTGCTGCGGACCCAGAAACTGTTTCACAGGGTCCCAAAGGAGTTAAGGCTTTCGCTGCAAAAACCCTACCCCCTCTGACAGGGATTCTAGGGCACTGGATAGATGGGGGGAAAAAGGTTTACACATCTGCTACCTTGGCTATAAGAGCTTTAAATTGTCAATTTCATATGCTCAAATATCAGCAACATGTCATGGCATTTCTTAAACAGAAAATGTTAAACTCTGAATGTGCAGAAAACAAGGAAATGCAGGATTTATTGCATGCAGCTGAAGAAGTTGGAAAGCATACTTTGCAGTGTGGTTTTGATTCTTTGGAGGCCTCCTGCAGGGCTGCAGTTACGGGTTCTGTAATCAGGAGGCATGCTTGGTTAAAGGAACAAAATCTGCTTGATCATGTCAGTTAAATTATAAAATGCACCTTTACAGCATACTTTGTTTGGTGTTAAGGCAGGCAGAAGTGGTGTTAAGGCAGAATGGAGGACAAAGCTAAATCTATGCAAACTGTCAAAGATTTTTTACAAGTACAGCCACCTAGGTTTAGTAGACACTGGCCTACAAAGAATTGGTCCCTTTCCTGTGTCAGACAGACCTCAAAGGGGCTGATCCCAGGCGCAAGGTTCATACAGGTCAAAGCAATGGGGGGCTCCTACCTCCAAAGTTGGAGAAGACAAATTGCAACCATACAGGAAACAGTCCCAATGACTTCCCCCTGCCTGCACCAAGCACTTATCTCCTGGCAGCACCTTAGGGAGAAAATTAGCACTTTTTTCTCAAAATTGGCACATTATAACCCAGGACAAGTGGGTCCTAAATATCGTGTCACAAGGCTATAAGTTCCATTTCCATACCCTGCCAAAGGCAAACGGCTGGCCAGATCTGCCAAAAAATCAATCAAACAAGTCTCATCCCTCAGGGATATGGGGGCCATTCAGCAAGTACCAGAGCAAGAGCAGGGACAAGGATTTTACTAGACTGTTCCTGGTACCCAGAAAGGACTAGGCCTGAAGACCAATATTGGACCTGTCTGTTCTGAACACATTCCTGGATATACCAAAATTCAAGATGCTGACTTTGCAACAACTTCTGTCCATGCTGGGCAAGAGCGCTTGGTTTGTGACTTTAGACCTAAAAAAGGCATACCTGCATGTCCCCATTAGACAATTATGCAGAAGATACCTCAGATTCAAAGCTGGCTCAATGCATTGCCAATTCTCTGCACTGCCCTTTGGCTTATCTACTGCGCCCAGGGTCTTTACAAAGTGCCTGGCACCAGTAATTGCATTCTGCAGACAGAGGAATGCAAATATATCCCTACCTGGACGACTGTCTCATTCAAGCAGAGAACAAGGACATTCTTCTACAGCATCTGGCGTTTGTGAAAAGACTTCTAACATGCCTAGGGTACACAGTGAACGAAAAGAAATCAAAATTAGTACCTTCTCAAGAGATAATATTCCTGGGTGCAAGCTTAGATACAACTGCCCAGACTGCTTATCTCACGCCAGACAAACAAAGGCAACTGACTACCTATTTCAAAATGTTGGCAACAAAAGCCCAGTTATCTGCAAGAAAAATTCTGCAGGCTTTGGGCTTAATGGCATCCTGCATCCTACTAATTCCATATGCAAGACTGCATATGAGGTAACTTCAATGGTACCTAAAAAGCGTTTGGGCTCAACATTGCCACAGCCTCTTTACTCTCATTTCCCTGCCTGCAACAGGAGATGTCCTTCAAGGATGCATCTGCAGTCATCACATATGGGTTGTCCTGCCTCAGGCAGCCCTTCGGTCGGCTGGATTCCAAAGTCTGGGTCCGGCATCGGCTGATGTCGCCCCTTCCTCGACGTCAGAGCGCCTGGGGTATAAAAGCGTCAGCCGAAGCCATCTTCCTCAGTCTTTCTTGCCGCGTGGTGCCCGAAGCAGAAGCAGTTCGCAAGTGCCGGTCGGCCAGCTCCTGTAATTCAGCTACCGAAGACTTCAAAAGCTAAGTACCCCGTTGGGGACTCTTTCTTGCATCAGCTGATGTCAGATAAAGTTAATAATTGCTTAACTTGTGGGAAACAAATACCTCATAAGGATTTCCACTCTTACTGCCTCCCCTGCCTAGGCCCAGACCACGACGTCTCGGCCTGTTCAGCCTGTGCTTCCTTCATCCGATGCACTCTTAGACGTCGGGTGGAGTTTGCAGAGGAATTTTTGGGGCTAGTTTTTCATACAATATGCCGTCGGAGACTCCGACTTCACATTTAACAAAGAAATGGAAGGACAAGGACCGTCGCACGTGAGCCACGGTTTCGGCTGAAACCACGGCCAGGCCTACCGCGAGTGTCTCTGTCTCGGCTGAAACAGAGTCCTTGGTACTTCCGACCCCTGAAACCGCTCTACTGGCAACCTCGGCCCCGGAGGCCCCTGCTGAGTCGGTTATTGAATTTCCTTCAGAAACTGGTGTCTTGGAAACTTCCGACACCATTCCTCTAGACAAAACTACACCAGTACGTGGTGCAGCTAGGCCTCCTGCATCCATGTCCATAAAGGCATTCACCAGGGCTAAAGTTGCTAAACATACAAAAGCTATGCCTCCCAGGGTTTTTTCCTCAGGGACCCTCTAGAAGTTCACAGATTCTAACTTTAGCAGAGGACCTTATTTCCTTAATTAGGGGCTCTCAACCCCATCCGGACAGGGGCTCTCAACCTCCTCTAGACAAAAGGCCCAGGGTTGAGCCCTCTGATCCCCACTCCTCAGAGGAGGCCTCTGATGGCTCTGCTCTTTGGACTACCAGGAGGAGGCTTTTTCGACCTACGAGGATTCTGATGCAGAGGAATCAATCCCCTCGGCCTCCCCTCCTGAAGAACTATCCTTCGGGGAGACCCTTCACACTATGAGAGAGCATTTCAAATGGCAGGGCCAGGAATTCTCTGATTTCAGGAAAAGATTAAGAACTTTTCTGCATTTACCTCAGCATAGACCTTTGGCTATTCCTCCTGTTTTGAATGTCATTGATGATGTGTACTCTGAGTCTAGCATAACCCCTGACACTCTTCCTCCGGCCCCTTTTCAAACCCGATATTTATTACAGGGTCCCGGACTCGCATCTTTTTCTTTACAAGGCCCACTCTGCTGATCCAGAAACTATTTCCCAGGGCCCTAAAGGGGTTGCAGCTGCCACTTCTAAAAATCCACTCCCCTCTGAAAGTGAGTCCAGGGCTTTAGAGAGATGGAGTAAAAAAGTGTATACTTCTGCTACTCTTTCTATGAGGGCATTAAATTGTCAATTTCATATGATACAGTACCAAGAGTATTTGTTAGATGAATTGCATAAGAAACTGTCTTCACCTGAACCCCTAGATCGCAAATCACTTCAGGATCTGGTACATAACTCCCAGCAGGTTAGCAGCCATTTCTTAGTGTGGTTATGATGCATTGGAAGCTTCATGTAGGTCAGCTATGACAGGTGCAGTCATACGTAGGCATGCTTGGCTGAAGGAACAATCTCTGCCAGACCATGTTAAAGCTAAGCTTCTGGATGCTCCACTGGAAAAGCAAAAGTTATTTTGCTCCACTGCTCAGGAGGTCTTAAAGAAATTTGAGGAAAAGGCAAAATCTGTACAAACAGTCAAAGAATTTCTACAAGTCCAACCACCAAGATTCAGCAGAAATTGGCCTACCAAGAATTGGTCCTTTCCGGACACAGAAAGATTTCAGAGAGGCAAGAACGGGCGTGCCAGAGGTAGAGGGCAAGCTAGAGGCTCCTACAGAGGACATCAATGGCAGCCTCCCAACCAGAGAGGTAGTGCAGGACCTACAACTGCTGCACAAGGACAGACTCAATGACTTTGCTTTGACTCCGCCAACCAGGGTTCAATTAGAAGCACCTTTGGGCGGAAAGCTTTCTTTAGTCTCAGAAAATTGGCACAGTATTACAAGAGACAAATGAACACTGCAAATAATAGACAGAGGATACAGGTTCCATTTTCACACATTGCCAAAAAGAAAAGGCATGCCAGACCTGCCATCAAATCAAA
>NC_056738.1:50754982-50774982 GCF_019279795.1 Protopterus annectens | reverse complement strand
GGCATATGCTGCAGGATCACAAGGAAAGGCTATTTCAAAGCAGACTTTTTCAAAGTGGATAGGCCACTGCATTCGTTTCTGCTACTTACACCATGGCAAGCTAGTGCCTAAGGTCATTAGGCCACATTTAACCAGAGCTGCAGCCACTTCAGCAGCCTTTCTCAGGGGAGTACCAACCAAAGACATTTTAGAGGCTGCTACTGGAGTTCAGTGCACACCTTTGCAAAGCACTATCATCTGCCACTCTACTCTAAATCCAGGGCAGGCTTTTCCACTGCAGTTCTGCAGGGATTCATAGCCGCTCCTAATGCTGCTTAGCTCCAGCCTCCCAACCATAGCTTTGGGACTCGACACAAATGTAATGACTGCAGCAGTGAAACACGAAGAATATAGTACAATTGTGTACACTTACCATAAATGTAGATGTTGGTGTATTCACTGTTTCAGTCCAGGTTACCCTCCCGCCATCCTATATCAATAGTAAATTTTGGCTACCCTTTCCGAAGAAAATGGCGTCTGCTGCTTCTTTTATACCCCTGACGACCTGACATCAGGGAAGAGGCGACAGCAGCCAACGCAGGACCCAAGACTTTGGAATTCAGGCCGACTGAGGGCAACCTGCCAGCAGGATTACCCCAAATGTAATGACTGCAACAGTGAATACACTAACATCTACATTTATGTTAAGTGTACACAACTGTACTATCTCGTTTGCTGATTTTCAGGTTTGAACAAGATTGCAATTTTTCAAGCTCATTGTGGGTTTGAGTATTAAAACTTGTATTTCTTCTCTCTATAGATTTTTTTCCTTATTTATAGTGGTACCTCCCATGCCTATCTTCTAAACTCTCTAGATACCAAATTGATCTATTTTTCTTTGGTATTCTTAGTTACCAATATTGGTAGCATTCCCTATTACCTCACTTTGAGGTATTTTATACAAACTTTTTTTTCTCTCCTTGTTGGTAGGCTTCTGTCGTGTTCTGCCTTACAGTATGGCTGAAAAGCTTACTGGATTCAGAACCTGAACTTCTTGTGGGCATAAGATCCCCAGCTCTTATTCCCATAGGGAGTTAGCTTATTGTTTAGGTCCAGCACTCCTGGAGACTTCACGCTCCATTTTTGCGGCATTTAATGCCAGGGTCATTAGTGATAGAAGGAACAAGCTTGTTTTAAAAGGCCTCTTCAGCTTCTACTCCTTCCATTGATGCTTCATTTTAGACTTAAGCCCCCTCTTATAAATCTAATGAGCCCAGAGAGCAATGTAAACACTCTCCTGTGTCGTCTCCTAAGTCAGTATTTGCATTGGAGCCTCCCAAGAGATCTGAAGTCTTTGGATCTGACGTCTACTGCTGCCAAGTTTCCTCTGCTCCGTATTCCAAGGATGTTCTTCGTGTTTCACTGTTGCAGTCATTACATTTGGGGTAATCCTGCTGGCAGGTTGCCCTCAGCCAGCCTGAATTCCAAAGTCTTGGGTCCTGCGTCGGCTGCTGTCTCCCCTTCCCTGACGTCAGGTCGTCAGGGGTATAAAAGAAGCAGCCGACGCCATTTTCTTCAGTCTTTCTTGCTGCACAGTGACTGAAGCAGAAGCAGTTTGCAAGTGCTGGTCAGCTGACTCCTGAGATTTTCGTGTTTGAGTTTCAGATCAGAAGTCTTCAATAAAGCCAAGTACCCCATTGGGGAAACTTTTTTTTTTCTTGCTTTAGACCGAAGTAAGAAAAAGTTAATAATTGTGTTTCTTGTGGAAAGCAAATACCTCATAAGGAATGTCCTTCAAGGATGCATCTGCAGTCATCATATATGGGTTGTCCTGCCTCAGGCAGCCCTTCGGTCGGCCGAATTCCAAAGTCTGGGTCCAGCGTCGGCTGATGTCGCCCCTTCCCCGACGTCAGAGCGCCTGGGGTATAAAAGCGTCAGCCGACGCCATCTTCCTCCGTCTTTCTTGCCGTGTGGTGCCCGAAGCAGAAGCAGTTCGCAAGTGCCGGTCGGCCAGCTCCTGTAAATTCGCTATCCAAAGACTTCAAAAGCTAAGTACCCCGTTGGAGACTCTTTCCTGCCTCAGCTGATGTCAGAAAAAGTTAATTGTTTAACTTGTGGGAAACAAATACCTCATAAGGATTTCCACTCTTACTGTCTCCCCTGCTTAGGCCCAGACCACGACGTCTCGGCCTGTTCAGCCTGCGCTTCCTTCAACTGACGCACTCTTAGACGTCGATCGGAGTTCGCAGAAGAGTTTTTTGGGGCTAGTTTTTCATACAAAATGCCGTCGGAAACTCTGACATCACATTTAATTAAGAAACGGAAGGACAAGGACCAACACACGCGCGCCGCGGTTTTGGCTGAAACCACGGCTAGGTCTACCGCGAGTGTCTCGGTCTCGGCTGTTACAGAGTCCTTGGAACTTCCGAACCCTGAAGCAATACAACCGACAGCCTCGGCCCCGGAGGCTCCTTCCGAGTCTGTTACAGAATTGCCTTCAGAAACTTGTGTATTGGAATCTTCCGACACCATACCTTTAGACAAAGCTACACCAGCACGTGGTGCAGCCAGGCCTCCTGCATCCATGTCCATTAAGGCCTTCACCAGTGTTAAAGCTGCAAAACACACTAAAGCCATGCCTCCCAGGGTTATTCCTCAGGGACCCTCTTCTAGTTCACAGATTCTAACTTTAGCAGAGGACCTTATCTCTTTAATTAGTGGCTCTCAGCCCCATCCGGACAGGGGCTCCCAACCTCCTCTAGACAAAAGGCCCTGGGTGGATCCTCCTGATCCCCTTTTCTCAGAGGAGGCCTCTGATGGCTCGGATCACTCGGACTACCAGGAGGAGGCTTATTCGGTCTACGAGGATTCGGATGCAGAGGAATCTATCCCCTCAGCCTCCCCTCCTGAAGAACTTTCCTTTGGGGAGACCCTTCACACTATGAGAGAGCATTTCAAATGGCAGGGCCAGGAATATTCTGATTCCAGGAAAAGATTAAGAACTTTTCTGCATTTACCTCAGCATAGACCTTTGGCTATTCCTCCTGTTTTGAATGTCATTGATGATGTGTACTCTGAGTCTTGTATGACCCCTGACACTCTGCCTCCGGCCCCTGTTAAGCCCGATAGGTATTAGTGTCCCGGACACACAATTTTCTTTACAAGGCCCACTCTGCTGATCCTGAAACTATTTCACAGGGCCCTAAAGGGGTTACAGCTGTTACTAAGAACCCACTCCCCTCTGCAAAGGAGTCCAGGGCATTAGAGTGATGGGGTAAAAAAGTGTATACTTCTGCCACTCTTGCTATGAGGGCATTAAATTGTCAATTTCATATGATACAGTACCAAGAGTATTTGTTAGAAGAAATGCATAAGAAACTGTCTTCTACTGAACCCCTTGACCGTAAATCCCTTCAGGATCTGGTACATAACTCCCAGCAGGTTAGCAACCATTTCTTGCAGTGTGGTTATGATGCATTGGAAGCTTCATGTAGGTCAGCAATGACGGGTGTTGTCATACGTAGGCATGCTTGGCTGAAGGAACAATCTCTGCCAGCCCACGTTAAAGCTAAGCTTTTGGATGCTCCATTGGAAAAGCAAAAGTTATTTGGTTCCACTGCTCAAGAAGTCCTAAAGAAATTTGAGGAAAAGGCAAAATCTGTACAAGCAGTTAAGGATTTTATTCAAGTCCAACCACCTAGATACAGCAGAAATTGGCCTTCCAAGAATTGGTCCTTTCTGGACACAGAAAGATTTCAAACAGGCAGGAACAGGCGTGCCAGAGGTAGAGGGCAAGCTAGGGGCTCCTACAGAGGCAGTCAGTGGCAACCTCCAATCCAGACAGGCAGTTCAGGACCTACAACTGCTGCACAAGGACAATCTCAATGACTTTGCTTTGATTCCGCCAACCAGGGCTCAATTTGAAGCACCTTTGGGCGGAAAGCTTTCTTTATTCTCAAAAAATTGGCACAGCACTATAAAGAGACAAATGGACACTCCAAATAATAGACAACGGATACAGGTTTCATTTCCACACATTGCCAAAGAGAAAAGGCATGCCAGGTCTGCCACCAAATCAAAGGGCAGAGGCTTTGAAACAAATCTCAAACCTACTACAAATGAAAGCCATAGAAAAAGTTTCTATTTCAGAACAAGGCCAAGGATTTTGCTCCAGGCTTTTCCTTGTTCCAAGAAAAGAGCATCAATGGAGACCAATTCTCGACCTGTCCGCACTGAATACTTATCTCATTGTGCCAAAATTCAAAATGCTGACTCTACAGCAGCTCCTTCCCATGCTGGGCAAGGGGTCTTGGCTGGTGACTCTAGACCTCAAGGAGGCATACCTGCATGTCCCTATCAGACTAAGTTGCAGAAGACACCTCAGATTTTTTGCAGGGTCAGAGCATTATCAATTCTCAGCATTGCCCTTTGGCTTATCTACTGCGCCCAGAGTATTCACGAAATGCCTGGCATCAGTAATAGCACACTGCAGACTTCAGGGGATTCAAATTTACCCATATCTGGACGACTGCCTTATACAAGCGGACAACCAACAAACTTTGATAAAGGACTTAAATTATGCCATCAATCTTCTACAGGCCTTGAGATATACAGTCAACATGCACAAATCCAGACTTGTTCCATCCCAAAGAATAACCTTTCTGGGTGCGGATCTAGATACAACCACCCAAATGGCTTATCTCTCAGAAGAAAAACAGACAGCTACCGGATTACTTCAAGAATCTGACAAGGCAAACTCAGCTGACTGCAAGGAAAATCCTGCAGGCCCTGGGTTACATGGCATCCTGTATTCTTTTGATTCCACAAGCAAGGCTTCATATGAGAAAGCTACAGTGGTACCTAAGGAGTTTATGGACTCAGCACAGTCACAGTTTGGAAACTTTAATCCCACTCATTCCATGCCTTCACAAGGAATTTATGTGGTGGGCTCAGGCCAGCCAGTCCAACAGGGGGTTGCCCTTCACAAAGCCAAATACCTCCCAAACTATTACAACGGACGCTTCAGACCTAGGTTGGGGAGCACACATGGAGGGCAGAGGTATCCAAGGACAGTGGTCACGAAAAGAGCTATGCATGCACATAAATCAAAAAGAAATGCTAGCAGTGAAACATGCAATCGAGGCCTTCATAATCTTTCTGCATCAAGGCCACCTGCTAATAAGGACAGACAACACTACAGTTATGTGGTACATAAACAAGCAAGGAGGTACCCATTCCTACCCTCTTTGCAGACTGACAATGAATCTATGGGATCTTTCCTTGAAACTCAGTATACAGCTACAAGCTCAGTTTGTGCCAGGGAAAGACAATACACTGGTGGACAGCTTAAGCAGAAATATCATGGATGCACACGAATGGATGCTGCACCCAGACATCTTCAAGCAGATAACACAATCTTGGGGGAGCCCGGACATAGATCTATTTGCATCCCCCCACAATCAACTGAAGAAATTCTGCTCAAGGACGTACCACCCACAAGCGTGGAAAGTGGACGCTCTCTCTTTCATCTGGAGAAATCTGACCGTGTATGCATTTCCTCCTATCCCATTAATGACCAAGGTGTTACTGAAGATCAGGACAAAGCAGCGAAGAGTGATTCTGATAGCTCCGGACTGGCCAAGACAGCACTGGTGCCCACTGCTAAGGAGCATGTCACGTACGAAACCATGGCCTCTGCCTCTATGGCCACTTCTACTGACACAGCACAGATACAAAACTCTACATTCCAACCTGAAAACATTGCAACTAACAGCGTGGAGAATACCTTGACTCCTCCTCAGGATAAGCTATCCCAGAGGGTGAAGGATATTATTATGGAAGCTCGCCGCCCTTCCACAAGAAAGGCTTATTCAGCAAAATGGAAAAGATGTCTCATTTGGAACACCACAAAGGGCCTAGATGCGACAGTGATGAACATGGCACATATCCTGGAATATTTGGCAGAAATGTTCCACAATGGTCTTTCTTACTCTTCTATTAAGATTCATGCTTCAGCAATTTCAGCAGAATACAATACTGATCCACCTGTCTTTTCTCATCCTCTCCTAAGACAGTTTCTAAGAGGAATCAAAAACATCAAACCTCCTCGGAAACCACCTCTTCCTGCTTGGGACCTTAACTTCGTGTTAGAAAAACTAACACTGCCTCCATTTGAACCAGCAGCATCTGCAGATCTACAGTACCTTTCATGGAAGACTGCCTTCCTTCTGGCAATAACCTCAGCAAGAAGGGTTTCGGAATTGCAGGCCCTGATGGCAGTGCAAACATTCATTATTTTTCACCAGGACCGAGTTTCATTAAGAACTAATCCTACTTTTATACCAAAGGTGGTATCCAGGGTTTCACTGAATCAAGCCATTCACTTGCCTACCTTCTTCCCAAATCCACAAAGCAAAGGGGAGAAACTACTGCACATCCTGGACATTCACAGACAGTTGTGCTACTACTTGGACAGAACTAATGGTTTCAGAAAAGCTGACCAGCTGCTAGTAGCATATGCTGCTGGTACTCAAGGAAAAGCAATTTCCAAACAGACTATTTCAAAATGGATAGGAAATTGCATATCACTTTTGTTACTCATTTCATGGAAAGACTGTACCAGCTAACATTAGACCTCATTCTACGAGAGCCACAGCCACCTCCACAGCCTTCTTAAGAGGGGTGGCTATAAAGGACATTTTAGAAGCTGCCACATGGAGCTCCGTGCATACATTTGCCAAGCATTACATTTTACCTTTATATTCCAGATCCAGAGCAGGCTTTGCTACGGCTGTCCTGCAGGGTATCTTAGCTACACCATCCTTTTCCTAGTTCCTCCACCCCCAGATTATCTATGGTATTCTACCCATATGTGATGACTGCAGATGCATCCTTGAAGGACATAGTACAGTTTTGTACCTACCATAAATGTAGATGTCCGATAGGTATGCAATCTGCAGTCAGGTTTACCCTCCCTCCTTACCCTCTGTGGTATTCCTAGGGTGCTTGCCCATCTATTAGCTAGCTGGGGGGATCTATTATGGTGTATTTGTTTATATATATATATATATATATATATATATATATATATATATATATATATATATTTGCAAATGTTTGGATTTTTATTGCATTTCTCCAAATTTAGCCTTCCTAGAGGGCACCTGGCATCTGGGGCAAGAAAAACTGAGGAAGATGGCGTCGGCTGACGCTTTTATACCCCAGACGCTCTGACGTCGGGGAAGGGGCGACATCAGCCGACGCCGGACCCAAACTTTGGAATCCGGCCGACCGAAGGGCTGCCTGAGGCAGGACAACCCATATGTGATGACTGCAGATGCATACCTATCGGACATCTACATTTATGGTAGGTACAAAACTGTACTTTTTCATTCTTACTGTATTCCTTGCCTAGCCCCTGATCACAACGTTACTGGTTGTCGGTTTTGTGCTAGATTTAACCAACGCACTATTGAGTGTTGGTATGATTTTGCTTTAAACTTTTTTGGACGCCGGTTTAATTATCCTGAAATGTAGACATCCAACTACCGGAGTTTACAAAATACGCAAAGAAAAGGATAGAGAAAACAACCGAGGCCCAAAACCGACGACAAAGCTTCTCCTAAGCCAGCCGCCGGTTCTCATTGAGGCGCTTTCGCAGCCCCTGATGCCCGCTACTTTTGAGTTGCAGGCCGCTACTGACTCCCACGTGGAGTCGGCCATGCTGCTGGATACTCAAGGTATTGGAGCCTCTGATGCTAATCCCTCAGATGGGTCCGGAGCCGCTGAGCAGGTACCGGCTTCTGAGGGTGTAGTCAGACCTAAACATCTGTACATTAAAACGATTTCACCTTCAAAGGCCAAGACTAAAGCACCTTCTAAAGCAAGGAAACAAACCCATGAGCCAGGTGGACAGGCCTCTATGCCCAAAAAACAGATGCTCAAAATGGCCGAAGACTTGATTACCTTGATCAGGTAGCACTTTTTGCTCAAAATTGGCACATCATAACCCAGGACAAGTGGGTTCTAAACAGTGTCCCAAGGCTCCAAGTTCCATTTCCATACTCTGCCAAAGGCAAACGGCTGGCCAGATCTGCCAAAAAATCAATGTGCAGAGGCACAGAAACAAGTCTCATCCCTCATGGACATTGAGACCATTCAACAAGTACCAGAGCAAGAGCAGGGACAAGGATTTTACTCTAGACTGTTCTTGGTTCCCAGAAAGGACAAAGCCTGGAGGCTGATACTGGACCTGTCTATTCTGAACACTTTCCTGGATATCCCAAAATGCAAAATGTTGACTTTGCCGCAGCTTCTGCCCATGCTGGGCAAGAATGCTTGGCTTGTGACTTTAGACCTAAAAGAGGCATACCTGCATGTCCCAATCAGACAATCCTGCAGAAAGATACTCAAGATTCAAGGGTGGTTCAATGCATTACCAATTCTCTGCACTGCCCTTTGGTTTATCTTCTGCGCCCAGGGTCTTTACAAAGTGCCTGGCACCAGTAATTGCATTCTGCAGACAGAGGAATACAAATACATCCTTACTTGGACGACTGTCTCATTCAAGCAGAGAACAAGGACATTCTCCAACATCTGGCGTTTGTGAAAAGGCTTCTAACATGCCTTTGGTACACAGTCAACAAAAAAATTAAAACTAGTACCCTCACAAGAGATAACATTCCTGGGTGCAAGCTTGAATACAACTGCCCAGATGGCTTATCTGACGCCAGATAAACAAAGGCAACTGACTACCTATTTCAAAATGTTGGCAACAAAGGCCCTGTTATCTGCAAGAAAAATTCTGCAGGCTTTGGTCTTCATGGCATCCTGCATCCTACTAATTCCATATGCAAGACTGCATATGAGGAAACTTCAATGATACATTGCCACACCCAGGAAACAGTCATTACTCTCATTCCCTGCCTGCAACAGGAGTTTTGATGGTGGGCAAAGGCTTGTCACCAGAACAAGGACATGCATTCACATTACCTCCAGCCAGGCAGACCCTAACAACGGATGCCTCAGACTATGCCTGGGGAGCCCACATGACAGGAAGATGCATTCAGGGCACATGGTCCTCAAACCAAATGCATCTGCATATCAATCAAAAAGAGATGTTAGCTGTTCAAAATGCCCTGACAGCTAACAAGGACCTACTTCATCTGGGACAACTACTGATAGACAACACCACGGTCGTGTGGTATATAGGCACACATTCTTTACCCCCTTTGCAGACTAGCCATGACATTGTGGGACACAGCTTTGACTTGCCAAGTACATCTGCAGGCACAATTCCTGCCAGGAAAGGAAAATACTCTGGCAGACGAACTAAGCAGAAACTTCATGGATCCCCACAAGTGGAAGCTGGATCCACAAGTCTTCAGCATAAGGAAATGGGGATGCCCGGACATATATCTATTTGCCTCCCCTCAATTACCAACTAAAAAGATTCCGCACAAGGACAAGCATGGAAAGTGGATGCCCTATCTTTCAGCAGGAAAAACCTATCAGTATATGCCTTTCCTCCACTGGCTCTCCTCCCCAAGGTGCTCCTAAAGGTCAGACAGGAGAAGCCAAAGATGATGCTGATTGTCCCAGACTGGCCACGCCAGTACTGGTATCCAGTACTAAGAAACTTATCTCTACACCCAGCTTGGACCTTTCCTCAAATACCTTGACTACTGTCCCAGCAAAACAATCAGAACATGCAAAACCAACTCAGGACATTAAACTTGGCAGCATGGCAGATAATGTAGTCATACAAAAAACTCCTCTCAGTAAAGCTGTGATGGATGTCATTCTGGAAGCCAGAAGGCCTAGTACTAGAAAGTCTTATGCTGGAAAATGGAAGAGATTCTGTGCCTGGAACCAGGCACAAGGAACTGATACAGCGGTACCAAATATTCCTCAGATTTTGCAATACTTAACTGAGATGCTGGACAAAGGCCCATCGATGTCCTTCAAGAATGCAACTGCAGTCATAACATATGGGTTGTCCTGCCTCAGGCAGCCCTCGGTCGGCCGGATTCCAAAGTCTGGGTCCGATGTCGGCTGATGTCGCATTTCTCTCCGACGTCAGAGCGGCTGGAGTATATAAGCATCAGCCGACGCCATCTTCTTCAGTCTTTCTTGCCGCGCGGTGCCTGGAGCAGAAGCAGTTCGCAAGTGCCGGTCGGTCAGCTCCTGTATTCTTCGAAACCGAAGTCATCAAAAAAGCTAAGTACCCCGTTGGGGACCTTTTCTTGCCTCAGCCGATGTCAGAAATGACTGAAAAAGTAAATAATTGTTTGTCTTGTGGTAAACAAATACCTCATAAGGATTTCCACTCTTACTGCCTCCCTTGCCTTGGCCCAGACCACGACGTCTCGGCCTGTGCTCGCTTCAACAAGTGCACTCTCAGGCGCCGGGCGGAGTTCGCTGAAGACTTTTTCGGCTAAAAATTTGATTATACAATGCCATCGGAACAACTGACAACGCAGACTTTAAGAAACGAAAAGACCGGGACCGACATCCTCGGCTCGCATCTTCAACCGACACCACGCCAAAACTAACCGCGAGTGCTCTGGTTCCCTCTGAGGCGGTTATTCCACCGCTCCGAACCGAAGACACCGCATTACCGATACCGGAGGCCACTCCGCCAGTCACTGATTTTCCTCCGGATACCGAAACCGAGGAAATGCCCGAGACCATTGCTGTTGGTAAGGTAACTCCTGCACGTGGAGCGGCTAGGCCTCCCATGTCCATGTCTATCAAGGCCTACACACGTGCCAACGCAGCCAGCAAGTCCAAACCTCTTACTGCTAAAAACATATCTGACTACTCCTGAAACTCAGATCATGTCCATGGCCACAAATTTAATTTCTCTGATCAGAGGCTCCCAGGCCCATCCTGAGAGAGGATCCCAGCCTCCTCCTGATAAGAGGCCCAGGGTTGAACCCCCTGACCCTCTGCCCTCAGATGAAGATTCTGAGGACTGTGTTCCCTCTGAAAGCCAGGAAGAGCCCTTCCAGACCTATGAGGATTCAGATGCAGAGGACTCCATCCCCTCGGCCTCCCCTCCTGAGGATATTTCTTTTGGGTAAGTTCTGCATTCCATGAGGGAGCATTTTAAGTGACAAGGCCAGGAATTTTCTGATTCCAGAAAGCGCCTTCGAACCTTCCTTAAAAAGCCTCAACACACAGACCCTTAGCTATACCTCCTGTGCTTGATGTTTTGGATGATTTATACTCTGACTCCAGTGTTACCCTGATACTCTTCCTCCTGCTCCTGTCAAGCCTGGCAGATACTATAGGGTTCCAGAAACCCATTCTCATTTATTTAGGGCCCATGCTGTTGATTTAGAAACAATTTCCCAGGGGCCTAAAGGGGTTTCAGCTACCACATCCAAAAATCCTTTGCCTTCCGACAGGGAAGCAAGGTCCTTAGAGAGATGGGGGAAGAAGGTCTACACCTCCACTACTTTATCTATGAGAGCTCTCAATTGTCTCTTTCACATGTTTCAATATCAGGATTTCCTGTTAGATGATTTACAGAAAAGTTTGGCCTCTCCTGAACCTTTAGATAGGAAGTCTTTGCAGGAGGCTGTGCATAATTCTCAGCAAGTTAGCAAAATCATTTTTTGCATTGTGGATATGATGCATTGGAGGCTTCATGTAGGGCAGCTATGACAGGGGCGGTCATTCGTAGACATGCATGGCTAAAAGAACAACCTTTACCAGATCATGTTAAGGCAAAGTTTCTTGATGCTCCCTTGGAAAAGAACAAACTTTTTGGTGCTAATGCTAAAGATGTGTTAAAGTCCATTGAGGAAAAAGCCAAGTCAGTACAGACAGTCAAAGATTTCCTCCAGGTTCAGCCGCCCAGATTCAGCAGGAACTGGCCTTCTAAAAACTGGTCCTTTCCTAATCCTGAAAGATTTCAAAGGGGTAAAAACAGGCGTGCCCGAGGAAGAGGGCAATACAGAGGATCCTCCAGGGGATGACATTGTCAACCAACAAACCAAAGAAGTGACACAGGGGTTTCTCCTGCCCCGCAGGGACAAGCTCAATGACTTTCCTCCTATTTCCGCTGACCAAGGAGCAAACAGAAGCTCCTTTGGGCGGAAAGTTATCTCTGTTTTCAAGAAATTGGCACAAACTGACAAAAGACAAATGGATACTGGACATTATAGACCACGGTTACAGGTTCCACTTTCATACCTTGCCAAGAAAACAAGGCATGCCAAACCTTCCACAAAATCAGAGGGCAGAGGCTATCAAGCAAATTTCTCTGCTTGCTCAGATCAAAGCAATAGAAAAAGTTCCACAAGAACAAGGCCAGGGGTTTTATTCAAGACTGTTCCTTGTTCCAAGAAAAGAAACTCAATGGAGACCAATACTGGACTTGTCCGCTCTAAACACTTTTCTCATAGTACCAAAGTTCAAAATGCTGACTTTACAGCAACTCCTTCCCATGCTGGGCAAGGGGTCTTGGCTGATTACTCTGGACCTCAAGGAGGCATACCTGCATGTCCCTATCAGACACAGCTGCAGAAGATACCTCAGATTTCTTGCAGGGCCAGAGCATTGTCAATTCTCAGCATTGCCATTTGGCTTATCTACTGCGCCCAGAGTATTCACGAAATGCCTGGCATCAGTAATTGCTCATTGCAGGCTCCAGGGGATTCAAATCTACCCGTACCTGGACGATTGCCTCATATAAGCGGACAACAAGCTAACCTTGACAAAAAACTTGAATTATGTCATACACTTGCTACAGGCTCTGGAATACACAGTCAGCTTTCAAAAGTCAAGACTTCAGCCATCCCAGCAAATAACCTTCTTAGAAGCCAAACTAGACACAGCCTCTCAAATGGCTTACCTGACAGAAGACAAGCAAAAGAAGTTAACTCATTACTTCAAACGTTTAGCAAAGCTCACCCAGATGACTGCAAGGAGTTTCCTACAGGCCCTGGGTTACATGGCATCCTGCATTCTCTTGGTCCCACTAGCAAGACTACACATGAGAAAGCTTCAATGGTACTTTAAAAAGCTTATGGTCTCAACACAGCAACAACCTAGAAGCAATTATTCCACTCATTCCATGTCTACAAAAGGAATTTTTATGGTGGGCCACAGTAAGCCAGTTAAACACAGGCATGTCGTTCAAAAAACCTCAGATAACACAGACAATGACCACAGATGCCTCGGACCTTGGATGTGGGGCGCACATGGAGGGCAGATGTATTCAAGGGCAATGGTCCCCAAAGGAAACACATCTGCATATCAACCAAAAAGAAATGCTAGCAGTAATGCATGCCATCGATGCCTTTGGACAACAACTTCAACAAGGCCACCTACTAATACGGACAGACAACACCACTGTGATGTGGTACATAAACAAGCAGGGGGGCACTCATTCTTACCCCCTTTGCAGACTGACAATGAATCTTTGGGAAAAATCACTGGGTCTAAACATAAAGCTACAATCCCAGTTTGTTCCAGGCAAAGACAATGTTCTGGCGGACAGTCTAAGCAGGAATTTCCTGGACCCCCAAGAATGGAGGCTACATCCAGACACCTTTATACGACTTGCCTCCAGATGGGGCAGGCCGGATGTGGACCTATTTGCCTCCCACCTCAATCATCACTTACAAAAGTTCTGCTCAAGGACATATCATCCACAAGCATGGAAAGTAGATGCCCTCTCATTCAACTGGAGCTCCCTAATAATTTATGCATTTCCACCCCTGCCACTGATGACCACAGTGTTATTAAAGATCAAGGCAGAGCAACCGAAGGGGATCCTAATAGCTCCAGACTGGCCAAGACAACACTGGTACCCACTACTACGGAGCATATGTCACAGCAAAACTTGGGCCCTTCCACAATGGCCTCAACACAACTTCAGGACTATTCATCCCAACATCCAGACTCTACAGCTAACAGCTTGGGAAATCCCATAAATAACCTCAATTTACCTCTCTCCAAGGAAGTTCAGCGGATACTAACAGAAGCCCGCAGACCATCCACCAGAAAGGCTTACTCAGCCAAATGGAAGAGATTCAGCATTTGGAATACCAACAAGGGTCATGATGCATCACTTTTGAGCATCCCTCTCATTCTGGAATACTTGGCTGATGTGTTACGTAACGGACTGTCATACTCTTCCATAAAAATACATGCTTCAGCTATCTCGGCTAGATACAACACTGATCCACCTGTGTTTTCACATCCTTTGCTAAGGCAATTTCTTAGAGGAATCAAGAATGTAAAGCCCCCAAGAAAGGCACCAGTACCAGCTTGGGACCTCAATTTTGTCCGAGAAAAATTGACTTTACCTCCCTTCGAGCCAGCAGCTTCTGTGGAGTTACAATTTCTTTCCTGGAAGATAGCTTTCCTGCTGGCCATAACCTCAGCAAGAAGGGTTTCGGAATTACAGGCCTTAGTGGCAATACCACCGTTCATAACTTTTCAGAG
This sequence comes from Protopterus annectens, assembly GCF_019279795.1. Classification (NCBI taxonomy): domain Eukaryota; kingdom Metazoa; phylum Chordata; order Ceratodontiformes; family Protopteridae; genus Protopterus; species Protopterus annectens. Next base: position 50,760,543 of record NC_056738.1, on the reverse strand, counting down.
ACAGGGTCTCCCTACGAACCAACCCTACTTTTCTGCCAAAAGTGGTATCCAGGGTTTCTTTAAATCAAGCAATTCACCTGCCTACTTTCTTTCCCAATCCTGAGAACAAAGGGGAAAGACTGTTACATACCTTGGACATACACAGACAACTTCGCTACTACCTAGACAGAACCAAGACCAGTAGGAGGTCTGATCAGCTTTTTGTAGCTTACGCCCCTGGAATACAAGGAAAAGCAATTTCCAAACAGACATTTTCAAAATGGATTGGACATTGCATCAGATTCTGTTATTCCTTCCATGGAAAGAGTGTGCCAGCCAATGTCAGACCACACTCCACCAGAGCTACAGCCACCTCTACAGCTTTTTTAAGAGGGTTGCCTACAAAAGACATTCTAGAAGCTGCCACATGGAGCTCCGTGCATACATTTTCCAAACACTACAACCTCCCTTTATATTCCAGATCCAGAGCAGGGTTTGCTTTGGCAGTCCTGCAGGGATTGATAGCTGCACCATCCTTTTCTTAGAGCATACCACCTCCCCCAGCTAAGCTGTGGTATTCAACCCATATGTTATGACTGCAGTTGCATTCTTGAAGGACATAGTACAGTTTTGTACCTACCATAAATGTAGATGTCCGATAGATATGCAACTGCAGTCGGGTTTTCCCTCCCTCCTTCCCCTCTATGCCTTGGGTCCACTCCTATCCCTATTATCCTTAGCTGGGGATATCTGTTATGGTGTATCTGTTTATTGCTTATTTATTGTCTGGAAACCTATTTTTGTCTTCCAATTTGATTATAGCCTTCATTGGAGGGCACCTGGCATCTGGGGCAAGAAACACTGAAGAAGATGGCGTCGGCTGATGCTTATATACTCCAGCCGCTCTGACGTCGGAGAGAAATGTGACATCAGCTGACGTCGGACCCAGACTTTGGAATCCGGCCGACCGAGGGCTGCCTGAGGCAGGACAACCCATATGTTATGACTGCAGTTGCATATCTATCGGACATCTACATTTATGGTAGGTACAAAACTGTACTTTTTCATCATTTAAAATTCATGCCTCTGCCATTTCGGCTCATTACAATACAGAGCCACCACTTTTTTCTCGCCCTTTATTAAGGCAGCACCTCAGAGGAGCCAAAAATTTAAGGCCCCCAAGGAGACTACCAATACCTGCATGGGACCTCAACTATGTCTTGGAAAAGTTCACCCTGCCTCCTTTTGAGCCAGCTGCTACTGCTGTAATGAAGTTTTTATCTTGGGAAAACACCTCTGCTCTTAGCAATTACTCCTGCAAGACGAGTTTCAGAGCTACAGGCACTCATGGCTGTGGGACCTTTCATCATTTTTCATCCAGACAGGGTCTCCCTGAGGACAAACCCAACATTTATGCCTAATGTAGTGTCCAGTGTGACTCTTAACCAAGCCATCCATCGGCCAACCTTTTACCCAAATCCACAGAACAAGGGGGAGAGAATTCTGCATTCTTTGGACGTACACAGACAGCTTAGATTCTACTTGGACATAACCAAAGCTCTCATGAAGACAGAGCAATTACTAGTGGCATATGCTGCAGGATCACAAGGAAAGCCTATCTCTAAGCAGACCATTTCTAAGTGATTAGGCCACTGCATTCGTTTCTGCTACTTACACCATTGCAAGCCAGTGCCTAAGGGCATTAGGCCTCATTCCACCAGAGCTGCAGCCACCTCAGCAGCCTTTCTCAGGGGAGTACCAACCAGAGACATTTTAGAGGCGGCTACTAGGAGTTCAGTGCACATCTTTACAGAGCAGCATCATCTGCCACTCTACTCTAAATCAAGGGTAGGCTTTGCCACTGCAGTTCTGCAGGGCCTCATAGCCGCTCCTACTGCTGTCTAGTTCCAGCCTCCCAACCATAGCTTTGGGACTCTACCCAAATGTAATGACTGCAGCAGTGAAACACGAAGAACCATAGTACAGTTGTGTACACTTACCATAAATGTAGATGTTCAAGTGTAGTCACTGTTGCAGTGCAGGTTGCCCACCCGCCTGCCCCTTTTTTTCTTTTGGATGTCATCTTTCCTTCTCTGATTTATACTACCTATGTGGTGCATTTGCTTTTTAGATGAAGGTAAAATTTATATTGGTGTATTTCGGAATATATATATATATATATATATATATATATATATATATATATATATATATGTATATATATGTATATATATATATATATATGTATATGTATATGTATATGTATATATATATATATATATATATATATATATATATATATATATATATATATATATATATATATGTAGATATATATATATATATATATATATATATATATATAGATATATAGATATATGTAGATATATATATATATATATATAGATATATATATATATATGTTTGGCTACCCTTTTTGGGGACATCTGACATCTGGGGCAAGAAAAACTGAAGAAAATGGCGTTGGTTGCTTCTTTTATACCCCCTGACGACCTGATGTCAGGGAAGGGGCGACAGCAGCCGACGCAGGACCCAAGACTTTGGAATTCAGGCCGGCTGAGGACAACCTGCCAGCATGATTATCCCAAATGTAATAACTGCAACAGTGAATACACTCTAACATCTATATTTATGGTAAGTGTACACAACTGTACTTTGTCCCTGGAGCCTATATCCCCAAAGTTGATGTCTACCTTTCTTCAGGAGACTCCTAAAAATTCGTCCAAGCCACCTTCCACTTCCTCCATTTAGGTCTTCCTGAAGTCTTTGAGGCAGAGGTGGATAAGATGATGAGAGAATTCCTCAACGCAGATCCAGATGGGGTTCTTGCTAACTTGATCCCCCATCAGATGAGTGAGCCTTAAACCTTTTTTTCAGCCTATTGCTCCTTCTCTAATCAGACCTACTGTTTGAATCCTCTGATCCGAGATCCCCGAGAGACGAACCATTGGATCTGAAGACTCTTCTGTCTTCTACGCCGGCCACTTCCTTGATCAAATTGTCTCCTACCCCTCTGGAGCAAGATGGATGTTCATTGTGTTACACTGCTGCAGTCATTACACTTGGGTTATCCTGCCGTCAGGCTGTTCCCTGGTCGGCCTGAGTTCCAAAGTCTTGGTCCGACGTCAGTTGCTGTCACCTCCTCCCTGACAGTGCGACAGGGGTATACAAGATGCAGCCGACACCATTTTCTTCAGTCTTTCTTGTCGCTCGGTGCCCGAAGCAGAAGCAGTTTGCAAGTGCCGGTCGGCTGACTCCTGAGATTTTCATTACGAATCCAGAACCGAAGTCTTCTACAAAGCTAAGTACCCCGTTGGAGAAACTTTTTCTTGCCTCAGACCGATGTCAGTAAAAGTTAATAACTGTATTTCTTGTGGGGAAGCAAATACATCATAAGGATTTCCACTCCTATTCTATTCCATGCCTAGGCCCAGACCCTGACGTCACTGGTTGTCGGTTGTGTGCTAGGTTTAACAAGCGCACTATTAAACGTCAGTTTGATTTTTGCCTGACATTATTTTAGCAGAAAATTCAATTACACCATGCCGTCGGAACTTCCGACGACCAGAATACATAAAAAGCGCAAGGGCAAGGACAGACATCCGAGGCCCAAAACTGAGGAGGCCTCTTCTAGGCCAGTCGCCGGTTCTCCAGTTTTCAGCAAGGTGCCTACGCAGCCCCTGACTACCGCTTCCACAGAACCACAGACTGCCTCCGACTCCCACGTGGTGCTGGCTGGGCCTTGGGACGCTCTAGGTTTTCAGCTTACTGAAGCTAACCCTTCAGAGGGAACTGAAGTAGCTGAGCAATCCACAGCTTCAGAGGGTGTTTTCAGACCTACCCAGTTAACCATTAAATCCTTTGCTAAGTCTAAGCCCCCCTTAAAAACATACAGACACAGCATTCTCCAGGACAGGCTTCCATGCCTAAGAAACAAATGCTAAAAATGGCCGAAGACCTAATCACCCTGATCAGGGGGTCCCATCACTGTCCTGATAAAAGGTCCAGACAGGATGCAGACTATGAATCTTCCGACCAGGTGTCCCTTTTCTCAGATTCATCTTCAGACCTAGGATATTCTTTACCCCCTTATGAGGATTCTGATGCTGAAGAATCATTTCCATCAGCCTCTCTGCCTGAGGACTACTCCTTTGGGGAGACCTTACATACCATGAGGGAGCATTTCCATTGGGAAGGCCAGGATTACTCATAATCCAAGAAAAGGCTCAGAGACTTCCTTTTATTGCTTCAACACAGACCCCTTTCTATTCCGCCAGTGTTAGATATTGTGGATGATGTGTACACTGAATCCAGCTTAAACCCTGACTCCTTACCCCCAGCCCCAGTTAAACCTGACAGATATTAGAGTCCCTGACTCTCAGAAATTTCTGTACAAAAGCCCTGTTGCTAACCCTGAAACTATTTATTTCTCAGGGACCCAAAGGGATTAAGGCCTCATCAGCAAAAAACCCAGTTCCGTCACATAGATTCCAGAGCATTAGACAGATTAGGAAAGAAAGTATATACGTCTGCAGCTTTAGCAATGAGAGCCTTGAATTGCCAGTTTCACATGCTAAAATATCAGCAATTTTTGATGTCTCAGTTGAAACAAAAGATGCTTCCAGATTCGGATCCTCCTAATTTTAAAGAAATGCAGGATTTATTGCATGCAGCTGAACAAGTGGGAAAACATACTTTGCAATGTGGGTTTGATTCCTTAGAGGCCTCCTGTAGAGCAGCAGTTACAGGCTCTGTCATTAGAACACATGCTTGGTTAAAAGAACATACGTTACCAGATCATGTTAAGGCCAAATTATTGGATGCACCTTTGCAGCGGGATGTGTTTGGAGTTAAGGCAGAGGAGGTATTAAAGAAGATGGAGGAAAAGGCAAAATCTATGCAAACGGTGAAAGATTTCTTACAGGTTCAGCCTCCACGTTTTAGCAGAAATTGGCCAACAAAGAATTGGTCCTTTCCAGTCACAGACAGACCTCAAAGGGGCAGATATAGACGTCCAAGAGGTAGAGGTCGGGCACAAGGCCCTTACAGGCCTTGACACTGGGGTACACCAGGCCAGAAAAAAGGGGAAGACAGGTCTCAAGCTTATAAAAAGCAGCCTCAATAACTTTCCACTACAGCTGCCAAACAGCTCTCTCTTGGCAGCCCCCAATTGGCATTGCATCACCAAAGACAAATGGGTTCTCAACAGTGTATCTCAAGGTTACAGGTTCCACTTTCACACTCTGCCAAGGTTAAAAGGAATGCCAAATCTGCCACCAAATCAATGGGCAGAGGCTCAAAAACAAATTACAGCACTCATGGACATGAGAGCTATTCAAAAGGTACCACCACAGGAGCAAGGACAATGATTTTACTCAAGACACTTTCTGGTTCCCAGAAAGGACAAAGCTTGGAGATCCATTCTGGACCTTTCATCTCTAGTTCAAAAGGCATGATCTTCCCTTGACGAAGCCAAACTGGGTCGGGTCCAATGTCTGCAAGTCCCCTATATCTTTGTTTATGAGCTCCATTATGATCCTCTCCATAGCTTTGCAGACTAG